>NC_052151.1:1255231-1397931 GCF_902713615.1 Scyliorhinus canicula | reverse complement strand
CTCCTCTCTGTCACTCAGCACACTGGCAATCTCTCCCTCTCACTGACAGATAGATTCTCTCTGTCTCTCTCTCTCTGAGTCTGTCTCTCTGTCTCTCTCTCTGGTCTCTGTCTCTCTCTGTCTCTCTCTCTGTCTCTCTCTGTCTCTCTCTGAGTCTGTCTCTCTCTCTGTCTCTCTCTCTCTCTCTCTCTCTCTGTCTCTCTCTCTGTCACTCAGCACACTGGCAATCTCTCCCTCTCACTGACAGATAGATTCTCTCTGTCTGTCTCTCTCTCTGAGTCTGTCTGTCTCTCTCTCTCTGTCTGTCTCTCTGTCTCTGTCTCTCTCTCTCTCTCTCTCTGTCTCAGGGGCTGGTTTAGCACACTGGGCTAAATCGCTGGCTTTGAAAGCAGTGCCAGCAGCACTGTTCGATTCCTGTACCAGCCTCCCCGAATAGGCGCCGGAATGTGGCGACTAAGGGCTTTTCACAGTAACTTCATTGAAGCCTACTTGTGACAATAAGTGATTTTCATTTTCATTTTTCATTTCTGTCTCTCTCTCTCTGTCTCTCTCTCTGTCTGTCGCTCTCTGCCTCTCTCTCTCTCTGTCACTCAGCACACTGGCAATCTCTCCCTCTCACTGACAGATAGATTCTCTCTGACTCTCTGTCTGACTCTCTGTCTCTCTCTCTTTGTCTCTCGCTCTCTCTGTCTCTCTCTTTGTCTGTCGCTCTCTGTCTCTCTCTCCCTCTCTGTCTCTCTCTCTCTCTCTGTCTCTCTCTCTCTCTCGCTCTCTCTGTCTGTCGCTCTCTGTCTCTGTCTCTGTCTCTCTCTCTCTCTCTCTCTCTCTCTGTCTCTCGCTCTCTCTGTCTCTCACTGTCTCTCGCTCTCTGTCACTCTGTCTCTCACTCTCTCTGTCTGTCTCTCTCTCTCTGTCTCATTCTCTGTCTCTCTCTGTCTGTCTCTCTCTCTCATTCTCTGTCTCTCTCTCTCTGTCTGTCGCTCTCTCTCTGTCTGTCGCTCTCTCTGTGTGTCGCTCTCTGTCTCTCTCTCTCTCTGTCACTCAGCACACTGGCAATCTCCCTCACACAGACAGCGCGATTCTCTCTCTGACCCTTTCTGTCTCTCTCTCTCTCTGTCTCTGACTCGCTGTCTCCCTCTGTGACCCTCTGTCTCTGTCTCTCTCTCTCTCTCTGACTCTCTCTGTCTCTCTCTCTGTCTGTCTCTGTCTCTCTCTCTGACTCTCTCTCTCTCTCTGACTCTCTCTGTCTGTCTCTCTTTGACTCTCTCTTTCTCTCTCTGACTGTCTCTGTCTCTCTCTCTCTCTGACTCTCTCTGTCTCTCTCTCTGTCTCTCTCTCTGACTTTCTCTCTCTCTGACTCTCTCTGTCTCTCTCTCTGGTCTCTGTCTCTCTCTGTCTCTCTCTCTGTCTCTCTCTGTCTCTCTCTGAGTCTGTCTCTCTCTCTCTCTCTGTCTCTGTCTCTCTCTCTCTCTCTGTTTCTCTCTCTCTCTGTCTCTCTCTCTCTCTCTCTCTCTGTCTCTCTCTCTGTCACTCAGCACACTGGCAATCTCTCCCTCTCACTGACAGATAGATTCTCTCTGTCGGTCTCTCTCTCTGAGTCTGTCTGTCTCTCTCTCTCTGTCTCTCTCACTGTCTGTCTCTCTGTCTGTCTCTCTCTCTGTCTCTCTCTCTGTCTCTCTCTCTCTGTCTCTCTCTCTCTGTCTCTGTCTCTCTCTCTCTCTCTCTGTCTCAGGGGCTGGTTTAGCACACTGGGCTAAATCGCTGGCTTTGAAAGCAGTGCCAGCAGCACTGTTCGATTCCCGTACCAGCCTCCCCGAATAGGCGCCGGAATGTGGCGACTAAGGGCTTTTCACAGTAACTTCATTGAAGCCTACTTGTGACAATAAGTGATTTTCATTTTCATTTTTCATTTCTGTCTCTCTCTCTTTGTCTCTCTCTCTGTCTGTCGCTCTCTGCCTCTCTCTCTCTCTGTCACTCAGCACACTGGCAATCTCTCCCTCTCACTGACAGATAGATTCTCTCTGACTCTCTGTCTCTCTCTCTTTGTCTCTCTCTCTTTGTCTCTCGCTCTCTCTGTCTCTCTCTTTGTCTGTCGCTCTCTGTCTCTCTCTCCCTCTCTGTCTCTCTCTCTCTCTCTGTCTCTCTCTCTCTCTCGCTCTCTCTGTCTGTCGCTCTCTGTCTCTGTCTCTGTCTCTCTCTCTCTCTCTCTCTGTCTCTCGCTCTCTCTGTCTCTCACTGTCTCTCGCTCTCTGTCACTCTGTCTCTCACTCTCTCTGTCTCTCTCTCTCTCTCTGTCTCATTCTCTGTCTCTCTCTGTCTGTCTCTCTCTCTCATTCTCTGTCTCTCTCTCTCTGTCTGTCGCTCTCTCTCTGTCTGTCGCTCTCTCTGTGTGTCGCTCTCTGTCTCTCTCTCTCTCTGTCACTCAGCACACTGGCAATCTCCCTCACACAGACAGCGCGATTCTCTCTCTGACCCTTTCTGTCTCTCTCTCTCTCTGCCTCTGACTCGCTGTCTCCCTCTGTGACCCTCTGACTCTGTCTCTGTCTCTCTCTCTCTCTCTGACTCTCTCTGTCTCTCTCTCTGTCTGTCTCTGTCTCTCTCTCTGACTCTCTCTCTCTCTCTGACTCTCTCTGTCTGTCTCTCTTTGACTCTCTCTTTCTCTCTCTGACTGTCTCTGTCTCTCTCTCTCTCTGACTCTCTCTGTCTCTCTCACTGACTCTCTCTCTCTCTGACTCTCTCTGTCTCTCTCTCTCTCTGTCTCGCTCTCTCTGTCTCTGTCTCTCTCTCTCTCTCTGACTCTCTCGGTCTCTCTCTCTGACTCTGTCTCTGTCTGTCTCTCTGTCTCTATCTTTCTCTCTCTGACTTACTCTCTCTGTCTCGGTCTCTCTCTCTCTCTCTGACTCACTCTTTCTCTGTCTCTCTGTCACTCAGCCCACTGCCAATCTACCTCGCACTGACAGCTAGATTCTCTCTCTCTGTCTTTCTGTCTCTCTCTGTCTCCCTCTCTGTCTCTCTCTGTCTCTCTCTCTGTCTCGCTTTCTCTCTTTCTCTGTCTTTCTCTCTTTCTCTTTTGTCTCTCTCTCTCTCTCTTCTCTCTGTCTCTCTCTGTCTCTCTCTCTGTCTCCCTTTCTCTCTTTCTCTGTCTTTCTCTCTTTCTCTTTTGTCTCTCTCTCTCTCTCTTCTCTCTGTCTCTCTCTCTGTATCTCTCTCTTTCTCTGTCTCTCTCTGACTCTCACTCTCTGTCTCTCTCCGTCTTGGCCACTCATTCTCTGTCTCTCTCTCTGTCTCTCTCTCTGACTCTCTCTCTCTTTCTCTCTCTCTGTGTCGCTATCTCTCTCTGTGCCTCTGTTTCTTTCTCTCTCTCTGTCTCTCTCTGACTCTCACTCTCTATCTCTCTCTGTCTCGGTCTCTCTCTGACTCTCACTCTGTCTCTCTGCATTTCTCTCTGTCTCTCTCTGACTCTCACTCTCTGTTTCTATCTCTCTCTGTGTCTTGGCCATTCATTCTCTGTCTCTGCCGCTCTCTCTGTCTCTCTGATTCTCACTCTCTCTCTCTCTCTGACTCTCACTCTCTCTTTGTCTGTCTCTCTCTGTCTCTCTCTCTGTCTCTCTCTCTGTCTCTCTCTGTCTCTCTCTCTGTCTCTCTCCCTGTCTCTCTCTCTGTCTCTCTCTTTGTCTCTCTCTCGGACCCTCTCTCTGTCTCTCTCTGTCTCTCTGAATCTCACTCTCTCTCTCTCTCTGTCTCTCTCTGACTCTCACTCTCTCTTTGTCTCTCTCTCTCTGTCTCTCTCTGTCTCTCTCTCTGTCTCTCTCCCTGTCTCTCTCTCTGTCTCTCTCTCTGTCTCTCTCTCTGTCTCTCTCTTTGTCTCTCTCTCGGACCCTCTCTCTGTCTCTCTCTGTCTCTCTGACTCTCACTCTCTCTCTCTCTGTCTCTCTCTCTCTCTGTCTCTCTCTCTGTCTCTCTCTCTTTGTCTCTCTCTCTCTTTGTCTCTCTCTCTCTATCTCTCTCTCTCTCTGTCTCTCTCTCTGTCTCTCTCTCTGTCTCTCTCTCTGTCTCTCTCTCGGACCCTCTCTCTGTCTCTCTCTTCGTCTCTCTCTCGGACCCTCTCTGTCTCTCTCTCTGTCTCTCTCTCTGTCTCTCTCTCTGTCTCTCGCTCTCTGTCTCTCTCTGTGTCTCTGTCTCTCTGTCACTCAGCCCACTGCCAATCTCTCTCACTGATAGCTAGATTCTCTCTCTCTCTGTCTTTTTGTCTCTCTCTCGCTCTGTCTCTCCGTCTCTCTCTCTCTCTCTGTCTCTCTCTGTCTGTCTCTCTGCCCGTCTCTCTCTCTGTCTCTCTCTTTGTCTCTCTCTGTCTCTCTCTTTGTGTCTCTCATTCTCTGTCACTCAGCCCACTGCCAATCTCTCTCACTGACAGCTAGATTATCTCTCTTTGTCTTTCTGGATCTTTCTCTGTCTCTCTCCCTCTTACTGACAGCTAGATTCTGTCTGTGTCACTCGCTATCTCTCTGTCACTCCCTCTCTGTCTCTCTCAGTCTGACTGTCTGTCTCTCCCTCTGTCTCTCCCTCTCTGCTCCCTCTCTATGTATCTCTCTCTCTCTCCCTCTCTGTCTCCCTCTCTCTGACCCTCTCTGTCTCCCTCTCTATGTCTCTCTCTCTCTCTCTCTCTCTCTCTCTCTCTGTCTCCCTCTCTACGTCCCTCTCTCTGTCTCCCTCTCTGTCTCCCTCTCTCTGTCTCCCTCTCTCTGTCTCCCTCTCTCTGTCTCTCACTGTCTTTCTGAATCTCCCTCTGTCTCTCACTCTCCCTCTCTGTCTCACTCTTCCTCTGTGTGTCTCTCTCTCCTGTCAATCTGCGTCACTCCCTCTGTCTCTCACGCTACTGTTATAGAGAAATACAGCACAGAACAGGCCCTTTGGCCCACGATGTTGTGCCGAACTTTTGTCCGAGGTTAATCATAGAATTTTGGACACTAAGGGCAATTTATCATGGCCAATCCACCCAACCTGCACATCTTTGGACTGTGGGAGGAAACCGGAGAACCCGGAGGAAACCCACGCACACACGGGGAGGACGTGCAGACTCCACACAGACAGTGACCCAAGTCGAAATCGAACCTGGGACCCTGGAGCTGTGAAACAATTGTGCTATCCACAATGCTACCGTGCTGCCCTTAAGAAGAAATTAACCTACACTCCATTATTCTACCCTAATCCATGTACCTATCCAATAGCCGTTTGAAGGTCCCTAACGTTTCCGACTCAACTACTTCCACAGGCAGTGCATTCCATGCCCCCACTACTCTCTGGGTAAAGAACCTACCTCTGACATCCCCCCATATCTTCCACCATTTACCTTGGGTGCGATTCTCCGCAAATGCGGCGAATCGTAAAGGCTGCCGTGAAACTGGCCGTGTTTCACGGCAGCTTCCACGCCCCCTCCCGGACCCGATTCTCCCCCCCGGGCGGGGCTAGGAGCGGGGCCCCGTGAAGCACGGCATCGCAGACTTAGCGACCGTCGCTAAGTCCGCGCGCCAAGCGTCACGCCGGCTGACGCGCACGATGAAGTCAGCCGCGCATGCGTGGGGCCGTCATCTCCCTCGACCGCCCCGCGGACTGATCTAGCGGGGCGGCGGAGGGAGAAAGAGTGCGTCCGTTACGGATGCACTGCCCGCGATCGGTGGGCCCATGCCCCCCTTGGCACGACCGTGGTATGGCCTTGCCAATCGGGGCCCTGGATGCCCAGAATGGGCATGTTGCGGCCGTTTGTACGACGGCAGCAAGCAGGTGTGTTTCCTGCCGTACAAAACGGTCGTAAAGGCCTGGGCACTCTGCCAGCAGCGATTCGGGCCGTGGGGCGGCCGTGGGTGGGGGGGGGGAGAGGGGGGGGGAGAATTGCGGGAGGGCGTGAAAAATGTCGGGGACGCATTCCCGCTATTCTCCGACCCGTCATGGGCAGCGGAGAATCGCGCCCCTTGCATTTATGTCCCTTTGTAATGGTTTGTTCCACCCGGGGGAAAAGTCTCTGACTGTCTACTCTATCTATTCACCTGATCATCTTATAAACCTCTATCAAATCGCCCCTCATCCTTCTCCGTTCTAATGAGAAAAGGCCTAGTACCCTCAACCTTTCCTCGTAAGACTGTTACTCTGCGCGCATCTCCTTCCTGTCATCTGCATCCCTCTTCCTCCGTCTCTCTCTCTCTGTGCATCTCTCTCCGTCACTGTGTGTGTCTCTGTCCCTCTGTGTGTCTCTCCGTCACTGTGTGTGTCTCTGTCCCTTTGTGTGTCTCTCCGTCACTGTGTGTCTCTCCGTCACTCTGTGTGTATCCCTGTCACTCTGTGTGTCTCTCCCTGTCACTCTGTGTCTCTCTCCCTGTCACTCTGTGTGTATCCCTGTCACTCTGTGTGTATCTCTCTCTGTCACTCTGTGTGTCTCTCCCTGTCACTCTGTGTGTCTCTCCCTGTCACTCTGTGTGTCTCTCCCTGTCACTCTGTGTGTCTCTCCCTGTCACTCTGTGTGTCTCTCCCTGTCACTCTGTGTGTCTCTCCCTGTCACTCTGTGTGTCTCTCCCTGTCACTCTGTGTCTCTCCCTGTCACTCTGTGTCTCTCCCTGTCACTCTGTGTCTCTCCCTGTCACTCTGTGTGACTCTCCCTGTCACTCTGTGTGTCTCTCCCTGTCACTCTGTGTGTCTCCCTGTCACTCTGCGTCTCTCCCTGTCACTCTGTGTCTCTCCCTGTCACTCTGTGTCTCTCCCTGTCACTCTGTGTGTATCCCTGTCACTCTGTGTGTATCCCTGTCACTCTGTGTGACTCTCCCTGTCACTCTGTGTGTATCCCTGTCACTCTGTGTGTATCCCTGTCACTCTGTGTGTATCCCTGTCACTCTGTGTGTATCCCTGTCACTCTGTGTGTCTCTCCCTGTCACTCTGTGTCTCTCCCTGTCACTCTGTGTGTATCCCTGTCACTCTGTGTGTATCCCTGTCACTCTGTGTGTATCCCTGTCACTCTGTGTGTATCCCTGTCACTCTGTGTGTATCCCTGTCACTCTGTGTGTCTCTCCCTGTCACTCTGTGTCTCTCTCCCTGTCACTGTGTGACTCTCCCTGTCACTCTGTGTGTCTCTCCCTGTCACTCTGTGTGTCTCTCCCTGTCACTGTGTGACTCTCCCTGTCACTCTGTGTCTCTCCCTGTCACTCTGTGACTCTCCCTGTCACTCTGTGTCTCTCCCTGTCACTCTGTGTCTCTCCCTGTCACTCTGTGTCTCTCCCTGTCACTCTGTGTCTCTCCCTGTCACTCTCTGTGTCTCTCCCTGTCACTCTGTGTCTCTCCCTGTCACTCTGTGTCTCTCCCTGTCACTCTGTGTCTCTCCCTGTCACTCTGTGTGACTCTCCCTGTCACTCTGTGTCTCTCCCTGTCACTCTGTGTCTCTCCCTGTCACTCTGTGTGTATCCCTGTCACTCTGTGTGTATCCCTGTCACTCTGTGTGTATCCCTGTCACTCTGTGTGTATCCCTGTCACTCTGTGTGTATCCCTGTCACTCTGTGTGTCTCTCCCTGTCACTGTGTGTCTCTCCCTGTCACTCTGTGTGACTCTCCCTGTCACTCTGTGTCTCTCCCTGTCACTCTGTGTCTCTCCCTGTCACTCTGCGTCTCTCCCTGTCACTCTGTGTGTCTCTCCCTGTCACTCTGCGTCTCTCCCTGTCACTCTGCGTCTCTCCCTGTCACTCTGTGTGTATCCCTGTCACTCTGTGTGTCTCTCCCTGTCACTCTGTGTGTCTCTCCCTGTCACTCTGTGTGTCTCTCCCTGTCACTCTGTGTGTCTCTCCCTGTCACTCTGTGTGTCTCTCCCTGTCACTCTGTGTGTCTCTCCCTGTCACTCTGTGTCTCTCCCTGTCACTCTGTGTGTCTCTCCCTGTCACTCTGTGTGTCTCTCCCTGTCACTCTGTGTCTCTCCCTGTCACTCTGTGTCTCTCCCTGTCACTCTGTGTCTCTCTCCCTGTCACTCTGTGTGACTCTCCCTGTCACTCTGTGTCTCTCCCTGTCACTCTGTGTCTCTCCCTGTCACTCTGCGTCTCTCCCTGTCACTCTGTGTCTCTCTCCCTGTCACTCTGTGTGTATCCCTGTCACTCTGTGTGTCTCTCCCTGTCACTCTGTGTCTCTCTCCCTGTCACTCTGTGTGTCTCTCCCTGTCACTCTGTGTCTCTCTCCCTGTCACTCTGCGTCTCTCCCTGTCACTCTGTGTGTCTCTCCCTGTCACTCTGTGTCTCTCCCTGTCACTCTGTGTGTCTCCCTGTCACTCTGTGTGTCTCCCTGTCACTCTGTGTCTCTCCCTGTCACTCTGTGTGTCTCTCCCTGTCACTCTGTGTCTCTCTCCCTGTCACTCTGTGTGTGTCTCCCTGTCACTCTGTGTGTATCCCTGTCACTCTGTGTGTCTCCCTGTCACTCTGTGTCTCTCCCTGTCACTCTGTGTGTCTCCCTGTCACTCTGTGTGTCTCCCTGTCACTCTGTGTCTCTCCCTGTCACTCTGTGTGTCTCTCCCTGTCACTCTGTGTCTCTCTCCCTGTCACTCTGTGTGTGTCTCCCTGTCACTCTGTGTGTATCCCTGTCACTCTGTGTGTGTCTCCCTGTCACTCTGTGTGTATCCCTGTCACTCTGTGTGTATCCCTGTCACTCTGTGTCTCTCCGTCACTCTGTGTGTATCCCTGTCACGCTGTGTGTCTCTCCGTCACTCTGTGTGTCTCTCTCCCTGTCACTCTGTGTGTGTATCCCTGTCACTCTGTGTGTCTCTCCGTCACTCTGTGTGTCTCTCCCTGTCACTCTGTGTGTATCCCTGTCACTCTGTGTGTCTCTCCCTGTCACTCTGTGTCTCTCTCCCTGTCACTCTGTCTCTCTCCCTGTCACTCTGTGTCTCTCCCTGTCACTCTGTGTCTCTCTCCCTGTCACTCTGTGTCTCTCCCTGTCACTCTGTGTCTCTCCCTGTCACTCTGTGTATCTCTCCGTCACTCTGTGTGTCTCTCTCCCTGTCACTCTGTGTCTCCCTGTCACTCTGTGTGTCTCTCCCTGTCACGCTGTGTGTCTCTCCGTCACTCTGTGTGTCTCTCCCTGTCACTGTGTGTCTCTCCCTGTCACTCTGTGTCTCTCCCTGTCACTCTGTGTCTCTCCCTGTCACTCTGTGTGTCTCTCTCCCTGTCACTCTGTGTGTCTCCCTGTCACTCTGTGTCTCTCTCCCTGTCACTCTGTGTGTCTCTCCGTCACTCTGTGTGTCTCTCCCTGTCACTGTGTGTCTCTCCCTGTCACTCTGTGTCTCTCCCTGTCACTCTGTGTCTCTCCCTGTCACTCTGTGTGTCTCTCTCCCTGTCACTCTGTGTGTCTCTCTCCCTGTCACTCTGTGTCTCTCCCTGTCACTCTGTGTGTATCCCTGTCACTCTGTGTGTCTCTCTCCCTGTCACTCTGTGTGTCTCTCTCCCTGTCACTCTGTGTCTCTCCCTGTCACTCTGTGTGTATCCCTGTCACTCTGTGTGTCTCTCCCTGTCACTCTGTGTGTATCCCTGTCACTCTGTGTCTCTCCGTCACTCTGTGTCTCTCCCTGTCACGCTGTGTGTCTCTCCCTGTCACTCTGTGTCTCTCTCCCTGTCACTCTGTGTGTCTCTCCCTGTCACTCTGTGTGTCTCCCTGTCACTCTGTGTGTCTCCCTGTCACTCTGTGTGTCTCTCTCTGTCACTCTGTCTCTCTCCCTGTCACTCTGTGTGTCTCTCCCTGTCACTCTGTGTCTCTCCGTCACTCTGTGTCTCTCCCTGTCACTCTGTGTGTCTCTCCCTGTCACTCTGTGTCTCTCCCTGTCACTCTGTGTCTCTCCCTGTCACTCTGTGTCTCTCTCTCTGTCACTCTGTGTGTCTCTCCGTCACTCTGTGTCTCTCCCTGTCACTCTGTGTGTCTCTCCCTGTCACTCTGTGTGTCTCTCCCTGTCACTCTGTGTCTCTCCCTGTCACTCTGTGTCTCTCCCTGTCACGCTGTGTGTCTCTCCCTGTCACTCTGTGTCTCTCTCCCTGTCACTCTGTGTGACTCTCCCTGTCACGCTGTGTGTCTCTCCCTGTCACTCTGTGTGACTCTCCCTGTCACTCTGTGTGTCTCTCTCCCTGTCACTCTGTGTGTCTCTCCCTGTCACTCTGTGTCTCTCCCTGTCACTCTGTGTCTCTCCCTGTCACTCTGTGTCTCTCCCTGTCACTCTGTGTGTATCCCTGTCACTCTGTGTCTCTCCCTGTCACTCTGTGTGTATCCCTGTCACTCTGTGTGTCTCTCCCTGTCACTCTGTGTGACTCTCCCTGTCACTCTCTGTGTATCCCTGTCACGCTGTGTGTCTCTCCCTGTCACTCTGTGTGTATCCCTGTCACGCTGTGTGACTCTCCCTGTCACTCTGTGTCTCTCCGTCACTCTGTGTGTCTCTCCCTGTCACTCTGTGTGTATCCCTGTCACGCTGTGTGTCTCTCCCTGTCACTCTGTGTGACTCTCCCTGTCACTCTGTGTGTATCCCTGTCACGCTGTGTGTCTCTCCCTGTCACTCTGTGTGTATCCCTGTCACGCTGTGTGTCTCTCCCTGTCACTCTGTGTGACTCTCCCTGTCACTCTGTGTCTCTCTCCCTGTCACTCTGTGTGTATCCCTGTCACTCTGTGTCTCTTCCTGTCTCTCTGTGTGTCTCTCTGTCACTCTGTGTGTCTCTCTCCCCGTCACTCTGTGTCTCTCTCCCTGTCACTCTGTGACTCTCCTTGTCACGCTGTGTCCCTCTCCCCCGTCACTGCGTGTCTCTCCCTGACTCTCCCTGCCACGCTGTGTGTCATCATAGAAATCATCATAGAATTTACAGTGCAGAAGGAGGCCTTTTGGCCCATCGAGTCTGCACCGGCTCCTGGAAAGAGCACCCTACCCAAGGTCAACACCTCCACCCTATCCCAATAACCCAGTAACCCCACCCAATACTAAGGGCAATTTTGGACACTAAGGGCAATTTATCATGGCCAATCCACCTAACCTGCACATCTTTGTGACTGTGGGAGGAAACCGGAGCACCCGGAGGAACCCCACGCACACACGGGGAGAACGTGCAGACTCCACACAGACAGTGACCCAAGCCGGAATCAATCCTGGGTCCCTGGAGCTGTGAAGCAATTGTGCTAACCACTATGCTCCCGTGCTGCCGCGTGTCTCTCCCCCGTCACTGTGTGTCTCTCCCCGTCACTGCGTGCCTCTCCCTGTCTCTCCCTGTCACTCTCTGTGTCTCTCCCCGTCACTGCGTGTCTCTCCCTGTCTCTCCCTGTCACACAGATGAGATCCATCCCTCAGTCTAGTTTTAAGAGTCTCTTTAAAATCTACCTCTTTGATCAAGCTTTTGGTTGGTCACCTTCCCTAATACCTCCCTCGGTGGCACAGCGTCACATTGTGTTTGATAATGCCCTTGTGAAGTATCTTGGGATGTCTCCCCCTGTTAGAGATGCTGCGTAAATGAAGGTTGTTGTTAATGTTGCTGTTCCTCATCTTTACATGATATTTGAGTTATTAAATCATACTCAGCATTAGTCTCTCTGTATAAATGGCGCACTGTTTATCTGTGTGTCATTCTTTGTATATTTGTTTATTTATCTTTGTGCCTGGTTAGCCATCTTTTGTTCAGTTTTGCTCCAAGCCTTTTTGTTACTATGTGCATTTGAGCTATGGGGTGGGGGGAAAGGTTCATTGTAACCTGACCAGTCCAGAGGGAAGCTGATGGCAATATGTTTTCTGCCTGTTTCAGCATTACTCTACTGTTCTCCTAGTCGGGAACAACAGTGTGTGAAGTGTAAACTGGGCTTGTTTCCACCACGTGGGTATGGTTCAAAGTGTGGCTGATCTTTCTGTCTCATTCTGTTTTTTGTCCTTTGATTACACGGGTATTTCTGACCTATAGTTCTCTCTGTATTTCTATCTTTGACTTTGTATCTTAAAACCATGGAAAGCATAGAAAGGTTACAGAAGGAGGACATTCAGCCCATCTAATCCGTGCAATCCCGAGGATACCCAGGTGCCCTTTTTAATCCCACCTTCCTGCACCCAGCCTTTTGCCCTGGAGCTTACAGCACTTAATGCGCAGATCCAGGTACTTTTTAAAAGAGTTTAGGGTCTCTGCTTCCACCACCAACTCAGGCAGCAAATTCCAGACTCCCATTACCCTCTGCGTAAAAATGTTGTTCCTCACGTTCCCTCTACAACTTTTGCCTCTTGGGTGGGATTCTCCCATACCTGGCGGGGCGTGGGGTCCCGGCGGGATGGAGTGGCGTGAACTACTCCAGCATCGGGCCACCCCAAAGGTGCGGAATCCTCCGCACCTTCAGGGGCTAGGCCCGTGCCGGAGTGGTTGGCGCCCCGCCAGCCGGCGGGATAGGGGCTTGGCGCCATGCTAACCGGCGGCAAAGGGCCTCCGCCGGCCGGCGCGAGTCAGCGCATGCGCAGGAGCGTCACCAAGTGCTGGCGTCATCCCCGCGCATGCGCGGGAGGATTCATCTCCGCATCGGCCATCGCGGAGGACCACAGCGGCCGATGAGTAATAGAGTGCCCCCAGGGTACAGGCCCGCCCGCGGATCAGTGGGCCCCGATTGCGGGCCAGGCCACCGTGGGGGCACCTCCCAGGGCCAGATCACCCCGCGACCACCCAGGAACCCCGGTGCCCGCCCGCGCTGCCAGATCCCAACGGTAAGGGACCTACTCTGATTTACGCTGGCGGGACCGGCTGCAGACGGGCAGGACTTCAGCCCATCGCGGCCCTGGCGCCCATTGAGTCGCGTCGGACCCCGCCATTCTCTGAGGTGGGTGGCGCGACTCACGCCGGGCCGGTTTTTGGGGCGTGGGAGAATTGGGAGGACGGCGGGGGCGGGATTCACGCCAACATCCGGCGATTCTCCAACCCGGCCCGGGGGGGTCAGAGAATCCAGTCCCTTATCCTCAATCTCTGCCTCATGGTTCTAGGATTCTCCACCAGAGGAGACAATTTTATCCTGTCCACCCTATCTCTTCCCCTCATAAGTTTGTACATCAATTCAGTCACCCCTCAGCCTTATTTATTCCAAAGAAAATAACCCCAACCTATCCAATTTCCCCTCATAGCTACACTTTAAACCCTGGCAACATTTCTGTAAACCTCCTCTCTGCATTCTCTCCAAAGCTTTTACCTCCGTCTTGTAATGTGGCCTTACCAGTGTCTTACACAATTCCATCATTATATCCCTACTTTATATTCTATACCTCTGCCAATGAAAATGAATGAAATGAAAATCGCTTATTGTCACAGAGTAGGCTTCAAAATGACGTTACTGTGAAAAGCCCCTAGTCGCCACATTCCGGCACCTGTTCAGGGAGGCTGTTACGGGAAAGTAAAATGAAGGAAAGTATTCCATATGCTTTATTAACAACCTTGTCTGCAGTACCATTCTGCCTTAATCCTTTCCACTTTCATTGCATTTCTCTGTTTGGAAGCGTCTTTCTCTCCCTCCTCTCTCGCTGCTTGATTTAGTCTCTCTCTGTCTCTCTCTGCCCATTTCTGGTTTCTCTTTTACTTGTCCATTCACAGCAAAGTACCTCCTGCAATTGTTCCTTTTCTCACTCCTGTCGCATTACCTCTGGTGTTTCTTGACGATTTTTCTTGGCCCCTCTTCTATTTTTCATCTTCATACTGCTCCTCAGTGATATCATCCAAAAGCATGATATCAGTTCTCCATGTGTTATGATGACTCCGTTCTACCTCACTAACCCCTCCACTACCTCTGTTACAGAATGATGGTCTGATGGCCCCAACTGTTTCCAATGAAAACTTCAATCCCGGCCTGAAACTCTGTTCCCTCACTGTCTCCGGCGGAACCGGACCATTTGCAACCGGGTTGCCCATGAGCTGAGCTTCCAATTACACATTATCTTTATCACAAAGACCACTGGCGGCACGGTAACACAGTGGCTAGCACTGTTGCTTCACAGCGCCAGGATCCTAGGCTCGATTCCCGGCTTGGGTCACTGTCTGTGCGGAGTCTGCACATTCTCCCCGTGTCTGCGTGGGTTTCCTCCGGGTGCTCCGGTTTCCTCCCACAGTCCTGAAAGACGTGCTGTGAGGTGAATTGGACATTCTGAATTCTCCCTCTGTGACCCGAACAGGTGCCGGAATGTGGTGACTAGGGGCTTTTCACAGTAACTTCATTGCTGTGTTCATGTCAGCCTACTTGTGACAATAAAGATTATTATTACCTACTTCCACCTCTCTTATTCTCTCGCTCTGATACTGTCTCAGCTAAAACCTTCATTGGTGCTTTTTTACCCTCCAGATTTGACCATTCAAATCTTTTCCTGACCAACCTTCCATTTTCTGTCCACCATAAACATGAGCCCATCCGCCATTTTGCAAAGCTGCACTAAATTCTGTTCAACCATCATCTCTCTGCTCATTGGCTATCACTGGCTCAATTTAAAAACTCTCAAACTTATCTTCAAATTGCTCCATGACCTTACTCTTGATCTCTGTAACTTCTTCCTTGATCTCTGTAACTTCTTCCAACCCGATAACCCTTTGAGAGCTCTGTGGGCCTTCATGTCGCTCCTCATGCACTTCTTTCACCCCATGTGTTGAGGCCTTGTTTTCAGATGTCGAGACTCTATGAAGCTCAGTAAATTCCTTCCCTAAACCTCCCCATCTTGTTTCCTCTTGAATCTTTGTAATGGTAGCATAGTGGTTAGCACAATTGCTTCACAGTGCTAGGGTCCCAGGTTCGATTCCCTCTTGGGTCACTGTCTGTGCGGAGTCTGCAGTTCTCCCCGTGTCTGCGTGGGTTTCCTCCGGGTGCTCCGGTTTCCTCCCACAGTCCAAAGATGTGCAGGTTAGGTGGATTGGCCATGCTAAACTGCTCTTAGTGTCCAAAATTGCCCTTAGTGTTGGGTGGGTTGCTGGGTTACAGGGATAGGGTGGAAGTGTGGGTTTGGATAGGGTGCTCTTTCCAAGAACCGGTGCAGACTTGATGGGTCGAATGGCCTCCTGCACTGTAAATTCTATGATTGACGAAGTTACCTCTTGCGATTTCTTTGCCTTTGTGTCAGTTTTTGTCTTGATTACTCTGCTGTGAAATGTGCAGGGATTTCACTGGAGCATGTTTTTGTGTGTGTATCCGATTGCAATTTTGGCTCACATTCTGTGTTTTTGTGTATCTCTGTGTCTGTCCATTTCTGTTGTCCCCACTCTTTCTGCCCTCACCTACTTCTCTCCCTGTCCAGTGTCTGTATTTTACTATTCTTCTCGATGGTTCTGTTACACTGTTTCTGTCCCCATCTGTCTCTCTGGCCTCAATTATTACAGGTACTAGGGTCAGGAAGACTGCATGTTGTGGCCTTATCTATACTTTTGAACTGTGTTTCTGTCCCCATTTGCCTCTGTTTTTCTCTGTTTCTCTTGTATACTGTGTTTCATTCTGCCATTCTAGCTCACTGTCTGTTTCTGGTCCAATTTCACAGATGCATTTCTTTGCTGTCTGTCACTCTGGTCTGGGGAACAGGACTGCCTCAGTCAGTGCCTTCTGCCAACATTTTGTGTCTGGATTGTCGCTTTTAATACAACAGAAATCTTGCCCCTTCCTCCCTGTTATCTGGTTGCTTCTCCTGTTGAAATCTTGTGTGAAAGGCAGCACAGATTCAATGAGAGTGAGAGACATGCTGAGGTGCAGCTTTTATCCCAGACACTTGGGCAGATAGATCATTATCTTTTGAAAGGCTTTCATTTTTGTGTTTTAATTAAATCCGTATGCCTTCAAACTCCTGTCCAGAGTTAGGAAGTGTGAGAATCATTGACTCAAGGGGATTTTATGTTTCCCGAATAACTTAATTTGAGTTTTACAATGCAGTTGTGTTGTGAAAAATGTCACTGTCTACGCTGAGCTTTTTAAAAACGGTTTTCAATGGTGTTGAGTTACATGTCTGACAATATATTAGATGGTTACACTAGTATTACAGCCTGGTGTTTCCAGCATTCACACATGCTTTTGTGTCTATACAGTTTTCACACATGCGTGAAATGGGTAAAGAATGACTAACTTTAATAACAGATTTTCTCTAAATTGCATTCCTGGATTGATATTTATCACGTTTCCTTAAGTGCCTCCTGCTATTTGCATTGAAGTGACGCACACACTTAGGTCCTTTTGGACAGTCCTACAGGACCAATAATGTTTAATTTCTGACAGAGCTATTTGACTATTGTCTCTCTGGAACTTACATTTATCAAACACCCCCCAGCCATTCATGGCACTTGTAATTGAAGAGTGTAATTGAAGAACAGATTATTTGAAAAAGTTTGATTCCTCAGTGGTTTTATTTTTCTTGTAGGCATAGTGCTACTAAATGTTTATATTAATCATCTTGATACTGTAGAAGTTCACATAATTTTCAAAATTTGTTTGACTTATAAAATGAGGTAACGATATAATTTCTGAAGCTAGTGAAAGTGAGGTTGTTTTATTTGTCAGTAGAATGTGTCTGTGCCGAAACCTTAAATTTAATTAGTGTAGAGTACCAGAACTGCATGTACAGCTTTGGTAAATTTAGCAAGATTTCAGTAAATTCCTGTTCGTGGGATGTTGGGAAGCGAGTTCTTGGTTTTTAAATTTTAATTTCAATCTGTTCAAATGGTGATACTGAGTATCGGCAGGTTTAGACTTTCCTTGTAACAGTGGCATGAATTTTACACGTCACGCACAGCGCTCACCTGACCCCGAAGCATGCAAAAACGCACACCTGGGCATCATGGCGCATCCATGTGATATTTTGATCGATGGGCGCGAGTGGGAATCGACAGTACACCCACTGGCAATTAAACAGCTAGTTAAAAGGATAAAAAATCCAAGTGACACAAATTTTACGTTGCCTGTGTGAATTTTATGTCGGTGCATGACACCCAATCCAATTTTGCTGATTTGTCATCCAAGTGGGGATAAAAGGTCTTGATGACCTTGCGCTGGTGGGGCCTGAGCAGGCACCGCCTGGGAGGGTGTGCACAGCGACCCTCAGTCATTGCGGACTCTGAGGGTGGAGTGGTAACTGGTAGAGGGATGGAGGAGCTGCTGCCCTTGTCTAGAGCGCTGCGTGAGGAGCCAACTGATAGTTTGTCTGCCAGTGGGAGGTGTGTCTGTACCTCCCTGCTCTCCATTGATGGATGGGCACCTGGCAGAGAGATTAGGTACTGCACCAATCTCTCACACTGGCAGTGACCTCCTGAGCCAATGTGAGGGCTCGCAGTTCCGAGAGTAACCTCAGGAACGCCTCATTACGTTCCTGGAGCTGCCTCTCCATGAGAGTCGCCACTCAATGAAAGAGATATTGTGCTCGGCGCTTTGGGTCAGTGAAGTGCTCAGGCTCCACATGAACTCTTCAATGACAGAGACCATGGCATGCAGACCCTCAGGCACCCCTGTCAGATCTCCCCGTTCATCGGGCTGGACATCCAGCGTCTGCCACCTTTTGGATGACTTCGGAGGCTCATCATCTGCCTCAGACTCAGTGTGGTCCTTGTCTCCAGCAGTCCTCTGAATGCCGGGGTCCTAGGCGCACTTGTCTCCACCAGCTCCTCATGTGAGTGTGACGTGCCCTCACCACTGTGCACTACAAACTGTGCCAGTACACCATTGCCCACCAACATGCCCAGATCTGCACTGATGCTTGGTGCGACGTGAGTGCACCTGTCATCAGCACCTCCTCTGGTGTTAATGGCGGGTCTTGGGGTGGGCACGGGAGGGGGCGTGGTCCTTGTTGGCTTTGGAGGATGGCTGATGTGAAGGGGGGAAACAATGTCCTTGCTAGCTGCTGGGTTTGATTGATATCAATGGCATCATGGTGCTTTTGTGATTGCTGAAACACTGGGGATTTGTGTTATTAAGTTTTTATGAGGTATGAGACGACCCTATATTCTTTGCATTCTCTGCCTGTCCTGCCTCTATCCACTGGATTCTTACCTTCCACCGAGACGCCTGTCTTTCTGCAACCTGAGGCAACCTGCGTTTCCAGGGTATCTCTTTCCTGGTCGGTGAGGATTACATGGTTGGCCACCCCACCTCCAGCTGTTGAATGTTCAGAATTGGTTGTGGTTTCTCTTCTATAAGCGCAAAGGCCCATTCATTACTCAACCCTCCACCTGTAACATTATATCATGCTCTCACTGCACCCCGTGACCATGTTGACATTCTCAGAATGTTTGCTTGTCTGACATTTTGATGGACCCTGGGCTTCCAATCTTATCGCCCAGCCTTAACATGTGCAGGCAGATGTGTGCGTTCTGTAACTCTGATTCCTAACCTTATTGACCAGCCAGCGTGATATCGTGTTCTGTGATCGTTCTCTTCAAGTGCCTGCCTTGTGTGCCCGCCATGGGCAAAATTTAGGCTAGTAGGTTATTAATGAATTCTGATTTCTTCAAATGAGAACTGTGGGTGTTTAACTTCTCTCCAACTTCATTGTTTTAACTGGATCACTGTGAGTGTGAGAGTACCACAGAATAAGTGTATCAAACACATTGAAGAGGTTTAGAATCAGTGGCTTTGCCCGTGGGTGTACAATTCAGGGAATGCACGTAGTGCTGTGTAGGATGGGAAGATTGTCTGGAGTTAACCCTCTTCGAGTAGTGACCACAGACTTGGCAAATATAAAAAGGATCCCTGGTGGTCTTGATTAGACCCTGTCTCAAAATAGTTCTTTGAGCAGCATCAGGCATGTAGGAAAAATCAGAGCCAACTTCCACACTTTTTAACTGACTTTTTATTCTTTCCCTGCACTCCAAAGTGGCTTGAAAATCCAGTATTTATTTTTCTTCCTTCAGGAGGAAATCAATACTCAATATCTAAGTCTGTGCAAGAGCAAAATCAATACAAATGAAGCTGGCGGATGCTAATTACAGGACCGACGGTATACAGCACAATTATTCACTGAACCCTTTGGCTAATTCTCAGTATTTTAAATATTTAATTGCATCTTAGGACCACTCTAGGGTGAGGTACAAGTATTGTTCCGCTCTTTGTACAAGCAGTTTATATTGATGCAGAAACACTGACCTTCCAGTGATGCAAACTGCCATGCACTTTGACCCTCAGACCCAGCCGCCAGGTGAGGCAGCCTTGGCTATGCACCAGCTATAGAATGAATGAAAATGTGGTCAGGCTCACTCTGCAAGTTTGTCCGTTCTGGATGCAGCCTGGAGAAGGGAAACTGGAACTTCACATGAAATGATAAACCTAATTCAGCTGAGCCAAAACTCTGCTGCCTGTATCCTAACTTGTACCAAGTTTCGTTCACCCATCATCCCTGTGCTCATTGACCTACACTGGCTGCCGGTCAGGTAACGAGGATGAGAATAAATAAAAGGCCCTTTGTCATGTTCAAATGCCTCCAGAGCCTCACTCGTCCCTATCTATCACTGTAACCTCCTCCAGCCCCTCAACAATCTCTGCGCTCCTCCAATTCTGACCTCTTATACATGTAGATAGGATGGGAGAGTGGACCTAAGTAGAGTGCGCTTTCAGAAGGCCGGTGCAGGCTCGATGGGCCGAATGGCCTCCTTCTGCACTGTAGGATTTGTGTGAACAAGAATACAGAAATTTGTGTTGGAGACCAAAGGGTTTTGGCCTTCCCAATGGTTAACAACTCATTCAAGACTGGATGCCAGAGAAGCATTGTACCTAGCGTGGCGATAAAGGTGTTGAGAGAGGTAGTGAGAGTGGTAGAGCTGGGTGTCTGCAGTGTACATCGGAAAGGTATTGTTGTGAAAGGGAAACACATGAATGAGGAAGAGGGGCCAGTGATATAGAGATGTTGAGGAAGAAATTGCAAAGCAGATCATGGATAGGTGTGGAGGTCTCAGGGTAGTTGTCATGGGTGACTTTAACTTTCCAAATATTGATTGGAACCTCTCTAGGTCAAACAGTTCGGATGGGGCAGTTTTTGTACAGTGTGTGCAGGAGGGTTTCCTGACACAATATGTGGACAGGCCGACAAGAGGTGGGGCCACATTGGATTTGGTACTTGGTAATGAACCGGGCCAAGTGTTAGATTTGTTTGTGGGAGAGCACTTTGGAGATAGTGACCACAATTCGGTGTCTTTCACTATTGCAATGGAGAGGGATAGGCCATATGGCAGGGCAAGCTTTATAATTGGGGGAGGGGTAATTATGATGCGATTAGGCAAGAATTAGGGAGCATAAGATGGGAGCAGAAGCTATCAGGGAAAGGCACAAATGAAAAGTGGAGCTTGTTCAAGGAACAAATACTCCATGCCCTTGATAGGTATGTCCCTGTCAGGCAGGGAGGAAATGGCCGTGTGAGGGAACCATGGTTCACAAAAGCGGTTGAATGTCTTGTCAAGAGGAAAAAGGAAGTGTATGTAAGGATGAGAAAACAAGGTTCAGTTGGGTCGCTTGAGGGTTACAAGGTAGCAAGGAATGAGCTAAAAAAGGGCTTAGGAGAGCAAGGAGGGGGAATGAGAAGTCCTTGGCGGGTCGGAACAAGGAAAACCCCAAGGCTTTTTACTCTTATGTGAGAAATAACAGAATGACCAGGGTGAGGTTAGGGCCGGTCAAGGACAGTAGTGGGAACTTGTGCATGGACTCCGAAGAAATAGGAGAGGTATTGAATGAATACTTTTCTGTTAACCAAGAGAGGAGCCATGTTTTTGAGGATGAGAGTTTGATACAGGCGGGTAGGCTGGAAGAGGTAGATGTTCTAATGGAGGATGTATTAGCAATTTTAAAAAACCTTAGGGTTGACAAGTCCTCTGGCCCAGATGGGATATATCCTCGGATTCTTTGGGAGGCAAGGGATGAGATTGCAGAGCCTTTGGCTTTGATCTTTGGGTCCTCACTGTCCACGGGGATAGTGCCAGAGGACTGGAGAGTGGCGAATGTTGTTCCTCTGTTCAAGAAAGGGAATAGGAATGACCCTGGTAATTATAGGCCGGTTAGTCTTCAGTGGTTGGTAAGTTAATGGAAAAGGTCCTGAAGGACAGGATTAATGACCATTTGGAAAGATGCAGCTTATGTAGATAGGATGGGGGAGTGGACCTAAGTAGAGTGCTCTTTCAGAGGGCCGGTGCAGGCTCGATGGACCGAACGACCTCACGGATTTGTGAAGGGTAAATCTTGCCTCACAAATTTGATTGAATTCTTTGAGAAGGTAACTAAGTGTGTAGATGAAGGTAGAGCAGTTGATGTCGTATACATGGATTTTAGTAAGTCGTTCGATAAGGTTCCCCATGGTCGGCTCATGAAGAAAGTAAGGAGGTGTGGGATAGAGGGAAATTTGGCCAATTGGATAAGTAACTGGCTATCACATAGAAGACAGAGGGTGGTCGTGGATGGAAAATTTTCAGCCTGGAGACTAGTTACCAGCGGTGAACCACAGGGATCAGTGCTGGATCCTCTGCTATTTGTGATTTTTATCAATGACTTGGAGGAGGGGGCTGAAGGGTGGGTCAGTACATTTACTGATGACACCAAGATTGGTGGAGTAGTGGATGAGGTGGAGGGCTGTTGTAGGCTGCAAAGAGACATTGATAGGATGCAGAGCTGGGCCGAAAAGTGGCAGATGGAGTTTAACCCTGATAAGTCCGAGGTGATTCATTTTGGTCGGAAAAATTTGAATACGGATTACAGGGTCATCGGCAGGGTTCTGAGGAATGTGGAGGAACAGAGAGATCTTTGGGTTCATGTCCACAGATCTCTGAAGGTTGCCACTCAAGTGGATAGAGCCGTGAAGAAGGCTTATAGTGTGTTAGTGTTAATTAACAGGGGGCTTGAGTTTAAGAGCCGTGGGGTTATGCTGCAACTACACATGACCCTGGTGAGACCACATTTGGAGTATTGTGAGCAGTTCTGGTCACCTCACTATAGGAAGGATGTGGAAGCATTGGAAAGGGTGCAAAGGAGATTTACCAGGATGCTGCCTGGTTTGGAGGGTAGGTCTTGTGAGAAAAGATTGAGGGAGCTAGGGCGGAGCGGAGGAGGATGAGAGGCGACTTAGAGGTTTGTAAGATGATAGGGGGATAGATAGACTGGACTATTTCCTCGGGTAGATGTAGCTGTTACAAGGGGGCATAACTATAAGGTTCAGGGTGGGAGATATAGGAGGGATGTCCGAGGTAGGTTCTTTACTCAGAGAGTGGTTAGGGTGTGGAATGGACTGCCTGCTGTGATAGTGGAGTCAGATACTTTAGGAATTTTCAAGCGGTTATTGTATAGGCACATGGAGCACACCAGAATGACAGAGAGTGGGATAGCGTGATCTTGGTTTCGGACAGTGCTCGGCACAACATCGAGTGCTGTATTGTTCTATGTTCTATGATAGAAGCAATGTCTAATCCAGGGGTGGGCAAACTACGGCCCGCGGGCCGCATGCGGCCCGCCAAAGGTCTTTATGCGGCCCACCAAGATCAAGTCATAAAAAAATTTTTTTTTTTAATTAAAAAAAAAAGGTTAATTGGGAGGGGGCCTGTTGGGTTACTGGTATAGGGTGGATACGTTGACTTGAGTAGGGTGATCATTGCTCGGCACAACATCGAGGGCCGAAGGGCCTGTTCTGTGCTGTACTGTTCTATGTTCTATGTTCTATATGAGGCGCCCAGAATCATAACCGGGTGAAGCGCCATTTTTGAAAAGTAGAGAAAAAGAGGGCTAAAGGCAGGATGCCGCCGGGGGAAGCGCTGAGGTATATGCCGCACGCTAATTGGTTACAACCGGGACTATTAATTAATATACTATGCGGCCCTTTAAAATTGTGAATTTCTGAATGTGGCCCTTGCACGGAAAAGTTTGCCCACCTCTGGTCTAATCAGTAATAAGAGAACAGATTTCAGTAGATTATTGAATCTTGATTAAAAACTATTTTGCAACACTGGATTGAATGTTAATAAATACTAATAGTGTATACTCCTAAAGCACATTGAGCATTGGAACATGCTGTACATGGCAGAGGATAGCAGTATTGTAAATGGGTATGTTGGTCCATGGCACAGATAATTCACAACAGTGATGATGATGAAATGCTCAATGTTTTGTTATACTCTGTAGAACATGAGCAATAGTGATAAAATACTCTGTATATCGATACACGTGTTATATATCACATTATTTAAAAGTTGGGAAGTTACACAGTTGGTGAAACTTCAGTAGTTTGTGTATATGTTTCATTTATCAGACATAATTGCTTTTGAAAGTGGCTGTGAACATTGGCAGCCTTCTGTTGGCCAAGCCACCACAAATGTGTGGCATATTGGACCATGTGCAATTGTTTCAAAGTTTTCTTTAGAAGTAAAGTTTTATATGGAAGTGCCAGGGTATTGAAATGCCTAAAACTCGGATTGGAAGTTGCCATATTTCAGTTCAGTTTCAGTCTTCTGTTCAGCAGCCACCACAGTTTGTGTGTGAGACGGCAAAGTTGGCCTTCAGGCTGTAGTTTTTGGAAGTGAGACAAAAAGGTGTGTTTGTTGGACATGCTGCAGCAACAGTAGTATGTGTCAGCTGTATTTACTGTGTCTGAGTCCACATTAATATTGTGAATGCATTGAACACAGACTACTGGTCAGTGTCCCAGAATTACATCACACATTGTAATGTAAACAATTATTTTAAAATCATCAGAATAGTAAAACACAATGGGCTGGTTTCTCCGTTTCAGCGGCTAAGTGCTGACACCAGCAGAGCATGTGTGGTCTTTCACGACAAAAAAAATCGGCGTTAAACCCTCACTGATTCTGGTACCGGTGAGGGGCTAGCACCGGCGCCGACTGAAACTCCTGGCTCCCGCACCGTAAACGGCTGGAGAATGGCCGGGTCCCGAGCCACGCTTGCGCACGGCTGACGAGTTGCAGCGGTCCCAACCCGCCATGCCTACTCCACAGCCCACCCCCCAGCAGTCCCCGAGAACTCCCGGAAGCCTCCCCGGCCAGTGGATCCCAGCCGAGTGTGGCGGCGTCCGCAGCCGACATGCCGGGTTCCCGACCCTGGGACCAGGCGTGGCCCACGTGGTCGGGAACTCAGCCCATCAGGGGCGGAGCATCGTGGGTGGGCCGGCTGATGATGCGCCAACGCCATTGAAAAGACGCACGGCACGAAACACGATGCCGCTTGTTTGGAGGGGGCGGAGCATGGCGGACCCGCGTGAAAACGGCGCCGGCCCTGATTTCAGCGTGGAAATCCAATCTCCACCCGATCGCCGATTACAATTTCGACGTCAGGCTATGGAGAATGCCGCCTAATGCCTTTAATCTGAATTTGGCAACTGCGTTGACTTTTCAAGTAGGCAGTAATACAATGGAGATGCAATCATTCAAAATAAAAATGGTTTAAAAGTACTTAAGACTTTCTCACTTAGAATTATTTAAATGCCATATTTTGATTCAATCCAGCCTTTCACTTCTCTTCCTGCAGAAAGATTAAACTCCAGGTAAGAAAAGCAGGAGTAAGCAGGCATTGACTGCTTGCTGCATTCTACCTGACCCAATTCTGTATAGGAGAGCCTGAGCAATCACTAATATTAGGCATGTGTGTTCTATACTAGATATTCAAACTGAGTCATCATAGTCATAGAGTTTTTACAACACGGAAAGAGGCCCTTCAGCCCTCGTGTCCATGCCGGCCACCAAGGACATGTTTACTCTAATCCCATTTTCCAGCACTTGGCCCATAGCCTTGTCTGCTCTGGCATATCAAGTGCTTATCTAAATGTTGTAAGGGTTCCTACCTCTACCACCCTTTTAGACAGTGGGTTCCAGACTCCCAACACTGTCTGGGTAAAAAGGTTTTTCCTCGCATCCCTTCTAAACCTCCTGCCCCTTACCTTTAATCTCTGCCGCCTGGTTATTGATCTCTCCGCTAAGGGGAAAAGTTATTTTCTATCCAACCTGTCTGTGCCCCTCATAATTTTATACACCTCAATCCGGTCCCCCTCAGCCTTCTCAGCTCCAAGGAAAACAACCCCAACCTATCCAACCTCTCTTCATAGCTGAAACGTTCCAGCCCAGGCAAACATCCTGGTTAATCTCCTCGAAATGAAATGAAATGAAAATGAAAATCGCTTATTGTCACGAGTAGTCTTCAAATGAAGTTACTGTGAAAAGCCCCTAATCGCCACATTCCGGCGCCTGTCCGGGGAGGCTGGTACGGGAATCGAACCGTGCTGCTGGCCTGCTTGGTCTGCTTTGAAAGCCAGCGATTTAGCCCAGTGAGCTAAACCAGCCCCTCTGCACCCTCTCCAGTACAATCACATCCTCCCTATAGTGTGGTGACCTGAATTACACACATTACTCCAGCTGTGGCATCACCAGTGTTTATACAGCTCCACCATAACCTCCCTGCTCTTATATTCTATGCCTCAGTCAATAAAAGCAAGTATCCCACATGCCTTCTTAACCACCTTATCTGCCAGTCATCTGTTTTCAGGGATTAATGGACATGCACCCCAAGATCTCTCTGATCATCCTGTATTTAGAATAGGATAGAATTTACAGTGCAGAAGGAGGTCATTTAGCCCATCGAGTCTGCACCGACCCTTGGAAAAGGAACGATACCTAAGCCCACACCTCCGTCCTCTCCCCATAAGCCAGTCACCCCACCTAATCTTTTTTGTACAATAAGGGACAATTTTAGCATGGCCAATCCACTTAACCTGCGCATCTTTGTACTACGGGAGGAAACCGGAGCACCCTGAGGAAACCCACACATTCACGGGGAGAACATGCAGACTCTGCACAGTTACCCAAGCGGCAATCGAACCCGGGACCCTGACACTGTGAAGCTACAGTGCTAACCACTGTGCTACCGTGCCGCCCTAGGGTCCTACCATTCATTGTATATTCCCTTGCCTTGTTAGATCTCCGAAAATGCATTACCTAAAGGATTAAACTCCATTTGCCACTGTTTTGCCCATTTAACCAGCCTGTCTATGTCGTCCTGTAACTAAGACTTCTTCCTCACTATTCACCACACCACCAATTTTGTGTCATTTATGAACTTACTGATCATACCTCCTCATGTCCAAATCATTAATGTATACTACTAACAGTAAGGGAGCCAGCACTGATCCCTGCAGAACACCACTGGACACAGAGTCCAGTCACAAAACAAACCTTCCACCATCTCCCTCTGCGTCCTTCCACTAAGCCTGTTTTGGATCCAATTTGCCACTTTATCCTAGATTCTATTGCCTCTTACCTTCTTGACCCGTCTCCCATGCGCGACCTTGTCAAAAGTCTTAAATCTACGTAGACTAGTGTTTTTCAAACTTTTTTACCTGGGACCCACTTTTACCAACCGGCCGACCTTCGTGACCCACAGCGGCCGACCTTCGCAACCCACGCCGGCCGACCTTCGCAACCCACGCCGGCCGACCTTCGCGACCCACAGCGGCCGACCTTCGCAACCCACGCCGGCCGACCTTCGCAACCCACGCCGGCCGACCTTTGCGACCCACGCCGGCCGACCTTCGCGACCCACGCCGTCCGACCTTCGCGACCCACGCCGTCCGACCTTCGCGACCCACGCCGGCCGACCTTCGCGACCCACGCCGGCCGACCTTCGCGACCCACGCCGGCCGACCTTCGCGACCCACGCCGGCCGACCTTCGCGACCCACGCCGGCCGACCTTCGCGACCCACGCCGGCCGACCTTCGCGACCCACGGCGGCCGACCTTCGGGACCCACGCCGGCCGACCTTCGCGACCCAAGCCGGATGACCTTCGCGACCCACGCCGGCCGATCTTCGCGACCCACGCCGGCCGACCTTCGCGACCCACGCCGGCCGATCTT
The DNA here is from genome assembly GCF_902713615.1 of Scyliorhinus canicula. NCBI lineage: Eukaryota > Metazoa > Chordata > Chondrichthyes > Carcharhiniformes > Scyliorhinidae > Scyliorhinus > Scyliorhinus canicula. The sequence continues at coordinate 1,371,100 of NC_052151.1, read as the reverse complement.
CGCGACCCACGCCGGCCGATCTTCGCGACCCGCGCCGGCCGACCTTTGCGACCCACGCCGGCCGACCTTCGCGACCCACGCCGGCCGATCTTCGCGACCCACGCCGGCCGATCTTCGCGACCCACGCCGGCCGATCTTCGCGACCCACGCCGGCCGATCTTCGCGACCCACGCCGGCCGATCTTCAGGACCCACGCCGACCTTCGCGACCCACGCCACCTGAACTTCACGACACACCGTTTTTGCTTACCTTTAACATGACAGGTAAGCCTGCTTGGTCCTCACCATCTCGCTCGCTTTGTCATTCAGTGTTACATTTCTGCTAAGGCTTCAGCTGGGGATTTAAGGTCTCACTGTATCCTTCAAAAAAAATCAAGAGGTTTGTCCTGAACCCACCGTGCTTCGTCTTTAAATGCCTTTGATGTTTTGAGAGTTTTAAACTTTCATTTGCCGTACTACCCTGCAAATAACACACATGGGCTTTGCATCCTGATTTGCATTGGCATACAAATAAAATCGTTAATACCTCCTCCCTCTCAATGTTTTTTTAAAACATATTTTTATTAAGCTTTTGTCATTTTATACAAAAACTACTAACAACAACAGTAAACTAAAAAATAATCTTGTCTACACAATCCCCATCTCTTGAAACAAGCCCCCTCTCACATTGCTTCCTCCCCCCCCCCCACCAACGGCTAACAGTAACTAATGTCTAGAAATACAATATAAATGGTTTCCACCTCTGGTCGAACCCTTCAATTGATCCCCCTCACGGCGAATTGGACCTTCCCGAGGTGCAAAAACTCCATTAAGTCACCTAGCCACGTCAAGGCACTAGGTGGCGTCACCAGCCGCCAACTCATCAGGATTCGCCTCCCAGCAACCAACGAGGTGAAAGCAAGGACATCTGCCCCCGCACCTTTCTGCAGCTCCACCAAGTCCGACACCCCAAATATAGCAGCTAAAGGACAGACTCCAGCTTAATGTTCAGGATCGCAGATATGGTGCTGTAAAAAGAGACACATGAACCCTCAAGCTTGGGACAGAACCAGAACTTGTGCAGGTGATTAGGGGGCTACCTCGAGCAGCGCTCACACCTCTCCTCAACACCCGCACAGAAACAACTCAATCTGGCTTCAGTAAGGCGTGCACTCAACATTATCTTCAGCTGGATCAGGCTCGGCCTCATACACAATGACGTGGTGTTCACCCTACAACCTCCTCCTCCAATATAGGCCCCAACTCCTCCTCCCATTGGGTCTTCACACCTGGCACTGAGCCCGGATCCTCCCCCAAAATCCGTCCATATATGCCGCACATACAACCCTCTGATTTCGAATAGAAAAGGATCCTCTCCAGCAAGGCGGCGCCACCAGGAACGTTGAAAACATCCGTCGAACAAAATTTTGTACCTGGATTTAGAACATAGAACATAAGGTGCAGAAGGAGGCCATTCGGCCTATCTAGTCAGCACCGACCCACTTAAGCCCCCACTTCCACCCTATCCCCATAACCCAATAACCCCTTCCAACCTTTTTTTGTGGTCACTAAGGGCAATTTAGAATGGCCAATCCACCTAACCTGCACGTCTTTGGTCTGTGGGAGGAAACCGGAGCACTCGGAGGAAACCCACGCAGACACGGGGAGAACATGCTGACTGCGCACAGACAGTGACCCAGCGGGGAATCGAACCTGGGACCCTGGTGCTGCGAAGCCACAGTGCTACCCACTTGTGCTACCGTGCTGCCTGACTTTCTCTTTCAGTTCTTCCAAGCTGGAAAACCGCCCCTCCAGGAATAAAACACTCACTCTCTCCAGCCACTTACCCTTCCTCCCCCCAAATATGGCATCCAACTTTGCCAGCTCGAACAAGTGATTCACACAAATGGGAACCAGCCTTGACACTGACCCCAGTGGTCAGTGATCTCAGAGGCTGGAAGGGAATCTGAAGAGGAGGCAGAGAGCACAGATCCTCACTCTATACGGGTGGTCTGCTCCTCTACATCTTGGACCTGCAAAATGGCATGAACAAAGTCATGAAGCTTCTGGAAGAGTTTGGGGCTGACTTGGGCGACAAACCCAACCTGGGCAACAGTGAGGTTTTCAAAGAACAAAGAACAAAGAAAAGTACAGCACAGGAACAGGCCCTTCGGCCCTCCAAAACCGTGCCGACCATGCTGCCCGTCTAAACTAAAATCTTCTACACTTCCTGGGTCCGTATCCCTCTATTCCCATCCTATTCATGCATTTCCTGTGCTGTACTTTTCTTTGTTTTTTGTTCTTTGTACCCACCACTGTTTTTCATGCCCCTGTTCGCTCTCCTAATTTATTTTTTTAAGTAACCCCCCTGCACTCTCTATACTCCTCTTGGGCTTCCGCTGTTTGAGCCTTCGGTCTCTGCTGTAAGCTTCCCTTTTTTTCCTTATCCAATCCTGGATATCCCTTCCCTGGACTTGTTGCTCTAACCCTTCATCTTTACATGTTGGCCCTGTATCTCTCTATTTCCTTTTTGAATTAATCCCACTTCTTTGATGTAGACAAGTAGCAGTAGCAACTTGTGGTAACCTTTGCCCCATCCTATCTTATCCTGTTAAAATTGGCCTTCCCCCAACTCAGAACCTTTATTTCCGGTCCATCTTTGTCCCTTTCCATAACCACCATAAATCCTACTGAGTTATGATCACTGTCACCAAGATGCTCCTCCACTGAACCTTCTACCACTTGCCTGGCTTCATTCCCAAAGACCAGGTCCAGCACCAGTCCCTGTTTTGTAGGAGTCGCGAGAAAAATTTTGAAATTCTAACAGGATAAAAATTGAGTTTGGGCCGTGTTGTAAAATGGACAAGAGGGAATCAGTTGCCTATTTTACACTCATGCTCTGCGTGGTGAGCGGAATTAACATCCCGCTCGGCTGGTGGCTGGGAATCCCACACAGCCCCTTTGACTTAATCAGGAGAGGGTTTTCTGCTGTTGGGAGACTAATATAGGTTCCCTCACTCAATTATGTCGATCTGGCCACCATATTTCCCACGTCGTCCAGTTGAACTCAATCCAGCCTTTGTTTCTGCAGTAAGAGTATTGAGTGTCTCTTTTTTTAAGCGATCAGACTTTTCTGTAATTTCTGAACCTGATTTGTGATTTGCTTTCATTGTTTGCAAAGCAATAGGTTTCAATTGGTGTATAAACATTGTATAACATCAGTGCTCCCGGACAATTCCCTGTGGGCATTCTATTTATTTAAGCTCGGATGAGAGATGAACAATGAACCTTTTCTCAACCCAGGTATTTACATATGTGAGCGGTTACATGTATGGAATTAAATATGCAAACTTCTGTGTTTGTGTGGATGCTGATTCCACAAAAAAAGAAACCTTGGGCGGGATTCTCTGACCCCGCGTCGGGTTGGAGAATCGACGGGGGGTTGCGCGAATTGCGCCGTGTCGCCCCAACGCGATTCTCCGCTCACCACTGGGGCCGGCGTGGTTGGCGCGGCGCCAGTTGGGTGCTGCTCTACGCGCCCCCCCCCCCCCCCCACCCCCCCCTTACGATTCTCCAGCCTGGATGGGCTGAGCGGCCATGACAAAAAACCTGAATCCCGCCGGCACCGTTCTAACACGCTCTGAGCCTATGGGGGACCTCGGCGTTGAAGTGTCCGGGGCGGCCTGTGGGGGGCGACCCCGGGGGGGCCTCCGTTATGGTCTGGCCCACGATTGGGGCCCATCGATTGGCGGGCCGGCCTCTCGGGCTGGGGGCCTCCTTTTTTCCACTCCGGCCCCTTTAGCCCTACACCATTTGGCATCGGGGCCGGCGCGGAGAAGGGAGCTACTACGCATGCACGCCGGTGCCACTGCGCATGCGCGGACCCCATGGCGCCCAGTTGACACCGGGGTCAGCAGCTGTAACAGCGTGGGCCACTCCAGCGCCGTGCTGGCCCACTGTGGCCCGGAGAATCGGGCGCCAAAAAGCCTGTTGACACCGGAGTAAAACACTCCCGTTTTTACGCCAGCGTCAACACTTAGTCACGCGATGGGAGAATCCTGCCCCTTGTCTTACCTCAGCTCTCACAACTTGAAGGGCTTCTTATCCAAGGAAATGCTTTGAATTTACAATCAGCAATGATCTCTTCCTACTCTTGCTGTTGTGTACCTAGTACAGGAATTATTACATCACCGAAGATGGCAGTTATTTTGCAGACAGATCACTTGTCTCCAAAAGGAATGAGGTGAATTCTGAATAAACCTGTTTTTTGGCTGTATTGATTGAGTGAAGAATTGTTGACCAAACAAACTTTTTGGGCTGAATTCTCTGCTTGCCGACGGCGAAATCGCGTTCGGCGAATGGCCAGAGAGTCTAATTTCCCGACCAAATCGGGGGCGGAGCCGTTTTTGCAATGCTCCGCCCCCTCTAATGCGGCGTACTCTAGGAGTACACTGTGCCACGTATCGACGGCCTCAGGACATTGCCTGAGGCCCAACCCCCCCCCCATGCTCTGCCCCGACCGGTCGAGTTCCCGATGGCGTGGGTCGCGTGTGGTCTCACCCGTCGGGAACTCGGCGTGGCAGCTGTGGACTCAGTCCAGCGCCGCCACAGTCGGGGGAGGGCTAATCCGCGGGCAGGGGGAGGCATTATTCGGGGCTGAGGGCACTGTTGTGGGGTGGTCCGGGGTGCGCGAGCCGGCCGAAGGTGGGGGACTATTTTGCGGACCGGGTCTGCGAGCGGCCACTGCCGTGTAGCACGGCACGGCCGCTGCAGGCTGCCGCCGTGCGCATGCGCAGTCACGGACCCGGCAATTCTCCGGTGCATATCGGCAGCTACAGCCGGGTGATCTCCGCTGCTGTCCTGCTGACCCCCAGCAAAACGGGGAATCGGTGGCCGTTTTGCACCAGTTTTTCTGGCGTCAAACGCCACCATTCCCACCCTGGCGTGGGGACATCGCCCCAGGATCAGAGAATCCAGCCCTTTGTTCTTGAAATAATTGTCATCTGAATCATAGGAACAGGCTGGTGGCATCCTCATTGAAGATTGTCTTTCATCAGAAGCAAAGTGATCTGCCAGTGTCAGCAGGGGTCCTGTGATAAATTGTCTCAACTGCGGTTCAGGCCCATAGCCTTGGGAACCAGGAGAGCTGAGACATAGCAACTCAAATCAAATTGATATTTAGGGTAGAATGAGAGCTGAGATGGTCTATTTCTTGTTGTTTCTGTGGGAATAAATATAGCAAGGAAAGGTATTGTATTCACTGTGTTGAGTAGAATTGTTTGAGGAGTAATTGTACGCTATTTTCGGGTGAGATTTTAATACTGTGTCAGCAGTAAAGTTTGACTTAATACTATATTCCAATTTGATAATGAGATCACTGTGATTCTCCGAAATACCGTCCAAGTGTTGACGCCGGTGTAAACACCGGAGTGGTGTACGCTGGTGTCAACCGGCCTCCTGGTCCGTTATTCTTCGGATTTCAGGGGGCTAGAATTGTGGCGGAGTGCTGTGCGCTGCTCCGGTGCCGAAATCTGGCCCTGCATGGCCGGCGTGGGTGTGTGCATGCGCGTGTCGGCCGCAGCGCAACATGGCGGAGTCCTACAGGGGCCGGGCGCAGAGGAACATAGTCCCCCCCCCCGGAATGAGGGCGCCTGCTGATTGGTACCCCCCTGATCATGGACCTGGCCCCCCCCGGAGTCGGATCCCCCCCCGCCCCCCCCCCCACACCAGGGCGGCCCCCACAGCCAGAAACCTGAGGTCCCGCCCGGTGGGACCATGTGTGAACCACGTCGGCGGAACTCGGTGAGCACAAGGCCCGACAAGCGCGGAGAATCGCTGCGGCGACCACTTTCAACGGCCCCCGACTGGCGCGGCGGCAACCGCACAGGCGCAATTGGCAGCCCGCCGTTGGTGGGGCGTGGTGGGATTCTTTAGGCCACCCCCCCCCCCCCCCCTCCCCCCGGCGACCCTACGCGGGCTCGGAGAATCCCGGCCAGGGGCTACCAAAAGAAATTCAATCAGATCAGGGATGCAATTTTATGTTGAAGTTATTCAAAGAAGATATGGATAGAAATTAAGCAATCGTTGAGGGAGTATGGTCATGATTATCTGGAGGATTAGGATAAAGGAATTTTATTTGGACTATTTACTATTGAGATTGCATCTAATTAATCGACTAAATTCAGTCCATTGAAAATGAACCTATTGGGGAATTTCCATTAACGAGGAGAGAGGTTCTGAGATTTATGGACATGAGTGTTTCCTACCAGAAATTAGTGCCGAATTTCAGCAGCGTGGTTGTTCCACTGACTGAACTTCTGAAAAAGCCCAGGAAATTTCAGTGGACATCGGAATGTTAGGAGGCACTCGATAGTCTGAAAACTGTGTTAACCACCATACCAGTGTTGATGACACCTAATTATGCCAAGAAATGTACGGTGGCAATTGATGTGATGTGGGTGTACAAAGAACAAAGAAAAGTACAGCACAGGAACAGGCTCTTCAGCCCTCCAAGCCTGTGCCGACCAGGCTGCCCGACTAAACTACAGTATAATCTTCTACACTTCCTGAAAGTGTAGGTGCTGTACTGTTGCAGGAAGACGACAAAAGAGTTGAAAGGCCTGTCGGTTATTTTTCTTGGAAACTAAATATTCATGAAAATAAATATTTGACCATTGAGAAGGAGACATTGAGTTTGGCATTGATGTTACAGCATTTTGACATTTATGTTGCGAACAATTCATTGGAGACAACTGTGTATGCAGACCATAATGCATTAAAGTTTTTGGAAAAGCTTAAGGGTCAAAGTGCAAGACTTCAGATAGAGTTTATTGTTACAACCGTTTAACTTAAAAATTATACATGAGTAGGAAGATCAAATGTGATTGCTTTATTACCACTTTAAAATCTGAGAAGACTGGAACATTCGAAGGTGGAAAAGACAGACTGAAATGGACTATACTCATGTTTATATTTGCATGTTTAAATGGAATATGTTATGTATCTTATAGAGTATAAGTTGTGTTTAATGATGAGAAATGTTAAGAGTTTAAAAGGCTTTGAAATATATAGTGTCATGGGCCAGGGTTTAGAGAACACCAAAGTATATCATGGAATTTACCTGACCCACAACTTTTAATAGATTTTGGTTATGGGGAGCACAAGGGCCCACTTTTCAGGTGTGATGCAACAGAGAACTGAAAGCATTTTTAAACAAAACAATGTTTATTCTATGAATCCAGTTAACATTTTATAAACACACAGTAAACATCGTACCAACTACCAACACTGATACCCTTTCAAAGATATAGGTAACCCTTAGTAACTTTCCTAACAACATCCATAAGCCAAACACCCTTTTTCCCTACAAAAACAGTAGTTTTGCGTTCCTTACAGAAACAGGTATTACTTTGAAATTAGCAAGTTATCTGGAGACTTTCTTTAGCACGCAGAGAGAGAGAGACCAAAATATACCTTCTTGGTTTGGATGCAGCTCCCCAACTGAAAACCGAAAGTAAAATTCAAGTCACAAACAGCTTCCAGCTCAAAACGAAAGTAAAAAGCAGAGCCAGAGCCCAGCTCCACCCACACAATGACATCACTGCAGCCACTTGAGATGACAAACATTTCTTAAAGTGACATTCCCATGGCAATAGCCATCTTTTTATATTGCTGGTTCATTTTTTTAAGCGCAGAGGTGTGATAAATGTAGGATTTCAGACATATTGGATTATAAAGATTTGGAGAAGGAAGGGTTAAAAGCCTCGGTTAGAGTGTGTTTGACTGCTGAAGTCATGTTTTTAAAAAAATCTTGGTTTGAAAAACCGCAAATCTTTTAGGTGCCCAAGATGCAATTAACCATTGTAAAAGCTTGGGTGAATGCAATTTTGTTTTCGTTAAGTGAATTCCTTGGGGAGTTGATTAGTTTTCAGCTTGGTGAGATGCCATTGATGAGTGGAGCTAAAGTATCAGGTATGTTGAGAACTCATTTTCAGTTGATTTCTGATCTGGCTGAAGGTGTGCAGAGTGAATCAGTTCTGCTCTCACTGTAAGTTGAGTAAAATAGATGAACTGTATTTAAAGCAATGCAGACTTGTCTGAGGACAGGGTGGGGGAGCTGAAACAAGACAGTCGAAACAGTTTTTGAAGACATCTAGCTAGAGTTTCTTCAGGGGTTCAGACCGGAGTCAGATCTGTTCTAAAAAGCAGAGTCGAGAGATCTCTTTCTCAAAGAATATCTCTGGATGGCTGGTATTCCTCTGTACCATTGGTATTTAGGGTGGATTGAGAGCTGAGATGGTTTATTTTCTTGTTGTTTAAGTGGGTATAAAGGTATTAAGTAAGGGTATTATATTCACTGTGTTGAGTAGCATTGTTTAATTGTTTAAGGGGTAATTGTAAGCTATCTTCGGTTGTGATGTTAAAGATCTTAATACTGTGTTTGTAATACAGTTTGCTTTAGAATCATAGAATTTACAGTGCAGAAGGAGGCCATTCGGCCTATTGGGTCTGTACCGACACTTGGAAAGAGCACCCAACATAATCCCACACCTCCACCTATCCCCGTAACCCAGTAACCCCACCTAACCTCTTGGACACTAAGGGGAAATTTAGCATGGCCAATCTACCTAACCAGTACATCTTTGGACCGTGAGAGGAAACCGGAGCACCCGGAGGAAACCCACACACACACGGGGAGAACGTGCAGACTCTGCACAGACAGTCACCCGAGGCCGAATTGAACTTGGGACCCTGGAGACGTGAAGGAACAGTGCTAACCACTGTGCTGCCCCATATATATACCATATAATACACAATATCCCTGTATCTTCGTGCAGTCATTCCTGGCACGAGAAATCCTTTCCTCACAGTCTTGAAATATTGGGATTTGGTCCAGTATCCTAGACACTGTTGGGGTCTGATCTGGGATCAGAAAAAATTCTTTCAATACTTTCTGTCAGTTTGCAAACATTTCAGTATAAACTTGCACAGAAATAAAAACAAAATGATAGCAATGTTTTGTTTAACGGTATGATTGTTGAAAACATTAGATATATTAAGAGAATAGAGCATTACAAAGCCCCAGCTGAGGTTAAATCAGGATTATCCTTTGTGATAATGATGATTCTGTTAGTTGAGTTATTAATGAAATGATGGGGAAATAGGAAATTTAAAGCCCTTGAAACAAAAGGTGTTGTTTGATTTTTAAACCTGCAATGACCAGGAATCTTATATGAAGACATATTGATGGAATTAAAAGTTACTCCTCCGGAGCTACGTGGAGACAGGGTATCTTGTAAATATTTTAATGAGGAAAAACAATCTTGTCTCCTTCAGTTTTGGCTACTTAGCGCTTTGCCTGCAGTTGAGAAAACGCAGGGCTTCACCAGTGCCTGACTGTCTACCAGGAGGTGAATGATGCCAATCTGGAAGACACGCTCCATCTGTTCCAAACCTTTCCACCTCCCTCCCCAACCTCCTGTCCTCTTTGTGAAGGCGTCTGTCATCTGCTGACTGCAGTGCCTTGCCATCAGTAACCTTGTGGATTTGTCTGAAAGGTCAGTATCTGCTAGGTTTGGGATGCCAGATGGTAGGACTGAGAGCAGAGTCTGTGAGTGATTTGGGATCACTGTGTGCGCTGTACTTCCTTGGTTACTACTTATTAGTATCTTTAAAACGATATGGAGCATGGGTGAAAATGTTGGAATTCAGCATCAGCAACCTTGCACACCCTCAAGCCTCTGGATTGGGACTTGAATCTTTCGGAGTTAGAAATATGAGTGTCAAACCGCGGAGGACAAGGACACCTTACACTTCACAAACTACTGGTCCAAGGAACCCGACGATGAATACATGTGTATCGTTGCTTGATTTTTACTTTTGGGCAACTGACTGACAAAATGTGCCAGCCTTTCTCGCAGCCAAAGCACAGAACTGGCTGCAATTTATAGGGGGCTGGTTGGTACCCCATTGCATCGTGCTGGATTTGGGCAGACCAATATTGAGCAAGGTAAATATTGGGTTGACAGTGTGGAGCATAGGGGTGCTGAGGCACCATCGTGAAAGGCGGCATGTGGGTGGCGGGCGCTGGGGGTACATTAGATCACAACAATCAAGGTTATTTTTCCAGAGCCTGGAATTTTTTTATTTTTTCACAGGATGTGGGCCTTGCTGGGCAAGGCCAGCATTTGTTGCCCATCCCTAATTGTCCTTGAACTGAGTGGCTTGCTAGGTCACTTCAAAGGGTAGCTAAGAGTCAACCACATGTTACATGTAGTACAGACCAGGTAAGAATGGCAGGATTCCTACCCTACAGAGTATTAATGAACCAGATGGGATTTTTCAGCAATTAATGATGGTTTTAAGGTTACCATTACTGAGACGAGCTTTTTAATTCCTGATTTTATTAAGTGAATTTAAGTTCCACCAGCTGCCATGGTGATATCTTTATTATTGTCACAATTCGGCTTATATTAACATTGCAATGAAGTTACTGTGAAAAGCCCCTAGTCGCCACATTCTGGCGTCTGTTTGGGTCACAGAGGGAGAATTCAGAATGTCCAATTCACCTAACAGCACGTCTTTCGGGACTTGTGGGAGGAAACCGGAGCACCCGGAGGAAACCCACGCAGACACGGGGAGAACGTGCAGACTCCACACAGACAGTGTCCTCAAAACATTAGCCTGGGCATCTAGATTCCTAGTCCAGTGTCATTAGCACTGCACCATTATCCCCCCTGCCCCACCATGTGGGGGCTTGTGTAAAACATAATACCTAACTACTGCTAAGGGACAGTTTTGGCATGGTCAATCCACCTAACCTGCACATCTTTGCACAGTGGGGGGAAACTGGAACACCCGGAGGAAACCCACACGGGGAAAAAGTGCTAACTCCACACAGTCACCCAAGGCTGAAATTGAACCCGGATGCCTTTGCCCTGTGAGGCAGCACTAGAGCCTGTTAAGGAGGTGGCAGTGCTGCCAAATCATTCTGAGTCCTTTAACAATTTGTCGACACTTGGTGAAACAAGTAAAAATGAACCACAGTGAATGTAAATTTGGTAATCTGAAAACAGCAGGAAGAAGTTTCATCTCATCCTTGTTTGCTTCACAGTAATACTGTATTTCAAGTGAGATGGACTAGGTGCTCAGTGAAGGGCAAGCAATTCTGTAGTTTCCACATGAAGTGCTTGTCGCATGTGTTCATGACAAAGAGATTCAGTATGTTCCAGCTGTGACCCACATTGATATAAGGCTAGGTACGTTTAATATGAGAAATAAAATGGCACTAATGATAGGGTCTTGGTATTGAAAGAGGTTCGAAAACTAATTTCAGTCTGGTATTAAAGAGTTCCTACAACAGCAGACAATCCTGATTTCAAATAAAATGATGTAAAACAAAGAGGCTGCAGTTTTAACACCTGCTGACCAATTGTGACTAATCCCTTTGGTGAAAAAATTTTGATATTTCAACTGTGGACTGGTACTTTTGTCATCACTCTTCATGTCTTAATTTACAGAATTTGTAACATCACACAATGTCAATTTTTGGTGAATGTAAGAAAGAGAAACTGGGATACAATATATAATAGAAAATAACAGAAAATGCTGAAAATACTCAAGTAGGTCTGGCAGGACTCGCATCTTGTGTTTATTTGTTTTAAAACTGTGTAATATTAATTGACAGCTTTTTAAAACAGCTTTTTGAACAAGGCAGGCAACACGGGTTAATTCCCATACCAGCCTCAACCCGAACAGCGACTAGGGACTTTTCACAGTAACTTCATTGCAGTGTTAATGTAAGCCTACTTGTGACAATAAAGATTATTATTTTTATTAAATATCTCCCCCCAGCTTTCTTTTCCATCGGAATATATGGCTGGGTGTAAAATAAACTGCCAATTTATTCTCAAAGTTTTCTGATCTGTCAAAGACCAATTTCATTAAAATAATTTCATTAAAATAATATTTTCATTGATGATTTTATTCTAACCATGCGGAACATCCTGGGTTACAGACCGTTTGCAAACAGCACAGTGGGTGTACCTACACCACAAGGACTGCAGCGGTTCAAGAAGCTAGCACACTAAATGCTGGCCTAGCCAGCGGTGCCCACATCCCATGAAAAATAATCATAAAAAATGTTAGTAAGAAGGATTTTGCAAGGTTGAAAGGTCTGAGTTTGCTGTTGTTTCCGATGATGGTTCGATTTAATTCCTCTTTGGCTTTTTAATGGTTGAATACAACTGAGTGTCTGGCTTGACTATTTCAGAGGGCATTTAAGAGTCAACCACATCGCTGTGGGTCTGGAGTAACATGTAGGCCAGACCAGGTAGGGACGGCAGATTTCCTTCCCTAAAGGAAGGAACCAGAAGGGTTTTTACGACAATTGACAATGGTCTCATGGTCATCGTTGGACTTTTAATTCCAAATTTTTGTTGAATTCTAATTTCATCATCTGCCCTGGTGGATGCCCAGCGCGTTACTCTGGGTCTCTGGATTACTAGACCAGTGAGAATACCACAACGGTATTGCCTCCCCCTATAAATCATTTTGGGATTAGTTGTGAATAGCATTGACAAATGTTTTTTTTCCTATTTACAACTTTATTTATTTCCCCATTGCACTTTACTTTTTAAGTTCAATATCTTGTTTATGGGTTCCACTGTTTTTAGCATTATACACAGTTGTGTAGTTGAGAGTGATGCTCCTTGTGGTATCCTACAAAACTGTCCAGACTTAAGGCTATATTTATTTTCTCTGCAGCATTGGGTGATTCTTACCATTTGATGGGCAAGGCCAGCATGTTTTGCCCATCTCTAATTACACTTGAGAGGATGGTGATGCTCCACCTTATTGAACTGCTAGAGTCCACGTGGTGTAAGTTCAATAAAGAGTGCAGGAGAGCATACCAGAGGCAGCATCAGGCGTATCTAAAAATGAGCAATGGGAGGGAGCACATCCTGAGAGATACGGTCTGAGTGAGTATTTGTGGGAGTTTGGCGCAGAGGGGGAAGCGGTGGGGGCGATTCTCCGAGCCCTGTGCCGGGCCGGAGAATCGGGGCAACCGCGCCACGACGCCGGTGCACGTTTGGCGCGGCGCCGGCCACAGGCTGCTGGAATCGGCAGGGCCGCTGATTCTCCAGCCTGGATGGGCCTAGCGGCCAAGCCGATATGACAGAGTCCCGCCGGTGCCGCTCACCCCTGGTCGCTGCCGGCGGGAACTTTGGCGAATGGTCGAAGGGCGGCCCGTGGGGGGGGGGGGGGCTCCTTCACCGGGGGTGAAGTTTCCGATGGGGTCTGACCCGCGATCGGGGCACACCGATTGGTGGGCCAGCCTCCCCCCCCCCCCCCCAGGCCTACCTTCTGGCGCGACCGGCCCCTGAACACCGACTCCATGTTCAGTCAGGGCCGGCGCGATAAAGAAGTTCCCCGTGCATGCGCGGGTTGGCGCAGCGCCCATTTGGCACCGCGTAAGGAGGCTGGAGCGGCGTGAACCGCTCCAGCGCCGTGCTGGCCCCCTGTGTGGGCCAGATTCGGTCGTACCAGAGCCCGGTTCGCGCCGTCATGAAACGCGACGGCGTTCACAACGGCGCAAATACTTGGGCTCCATATTGGAGAATCGCCCCCGTGACCTTTTGCTTTCTAACTTTTTCACTCTTCAGGAAGTGGTCTTTCTATCTGATGTGTATCTGGTGAGTATCTCATAAGTGTTTCAGGTTTATCGCATAAGGGGCTGGTTTAGCTCATTTGGCTAAATCGCTGGCTTTTAAAGCAGACCAAGCAGGCCAGCAGCACGGTTCGATTCCCGTACCAGCCTCCCCGGACAGGCGCCGGAATGTGGCGACTAGGGGCTTTTCACAGTAACTTCATTGAAGCCTACTCGTGACAAGCAATTTTCATTTCATTTTTTCCATTTCCTAAGGTTTAAAATAGTACAGGAACTGTTCCTTTGTAAATTGAAAATACATAAAAAGCACCATAAATAATTAAAGAATTTAATTCATTATTTAAAACACATGGCAGGACAGGTGATGTATCAAGGCTGCAGTATGTGGGAACTCCTGGGCATTGTGATCCAGGGCAAACATGTCGACTGTAAGTGTTTGTGGCTCGAGGAGCTTCGCCTCAGAGTGATTGAGCTGGAGGCTGAGCTGTGGACACTACGACACATCAGGGAGGGAGAGAGCTACCTGGACGCTTTGTTTCAGGAGCTGGTCACACCCCTCAGGATAGGGTCTTCTGGTCCGGAATGTGGTCAGACAGGGGTGTGTGACTGCAGCTGAGGGGACCCAAAGGGCTGGAGTGTCAACCTCTGCAACTGTCCAACAATTGATGTTCTCTCAGCTTGCTTGGATGAGAGTGGGGGTGCAGGGTGGATGAGCTGACTGAGCATGGCACTGTTCAAGTGGGGAACACATAAGAAGATAGAACAAAGAACAAAGAAAAGTACAGCACAGGAACAGGCCCTTCGGCCCTCCAAGCCTGTGCCGACCATGCTGCTCGTCTAAACTAAACTCTTCTACACTTCCTGGGTCCGTATCCCTCTATTCCCATCCTATTCATGTATTTGTCAAGATGCCCCTTAAATGTCACTATCGTCCCTGCTTCCACCACCTCCTCTGGCAGCGAGTTCCAGGCATCCACTACCCTCTGTGTAAAAAACGTGCCTCATACATCTCCTCTAAACCTTGCCCCTCGCACCTTAAACCTATGCACCCTAGTAATTGACCCCTCTACCCTGGGAAAAAGTCTCTGACTATCCACTCTGTCTATGCCCCTCATAATTTTGTAGACCTCTATCAGGTCGCCCCTCAACCTCCGTCGTTCCAGTAAGAACAAACCGAGTTTATTCAACCGCTCCTCATAGCTAATGCCCTCCATACCAGACAACATTCTGGTAGGGGACAGTATCGTGAGGGGGATTTACACTGTTCTCTGCAGCAAGGAGCGGAAGGCTAGACGGCTGTATTGCCTACCCATGCCAGGGTTCGGGACTGGAGAAGACCTTGTAGTGGCAGAGGGAGGATCCAATTGTCATAGAACATAGAACAGTACAGCACAGAACAGGCCCTTCGGCCCTCGATGTTGTGCCGAGCAATGATCACCCTACTCAAGTCAACGTATCCACCCTATACCAGTAACCCGACGAACCACGTAACTAGGGAAGTAGGGCGGGCTTTAAACTAAATAGACAGGCTGGTTCTGGAGCGGGGATATATCGGCTGACAAAGAAAAGGATGTGGCAGCTTTACAAGACAGTTATTTAGGTAATGATACCTGGAGTGTGACAGGGAGAGTATACAAAAATTAAAAACAGCAGCAACTAGGGTACAAGGGGGAAAAGATGGTAAAAAGGCAAAATGAATGGTTCTTTACTTAAATGCACATGGTATTCGCACAAAATAAATGAATTAACGGCACAAATTATGGTTAATGCGTATAATCTTATGGTCATTACAGAGACGTGCTTACAGGGAGATCAAAACTGGGAACTAAATATTCAGGAGTATGTGACTTTTTGTAAGGACAGTCAGGAAGGAAAGGGTGCTGGGGCAGCTTTGTTAGGGGCTGGTTTAGCACAGTGAGCTAAACAGCTGGCTCGTAATGCAGAACAAGGCCAGCAGTACGGGTTCAATTCTCGTACCGGCCTCCCCGAACAGGCGCCGGAATGTGGCGTCTAGGGGCTTTTCACAGTAACTTCATTGAAGCCTACTTGTGACAATAAGCGATTATTATTATTAGTACCGGGGGCAGCACGGTGATGTAGTGGTTAGCACTGCTGCTTCATGGCGTTGAGGATCCGGGTTCGATTCCGGCCTCGGGTCACTGTCCGGGTGGATTTACACATTCTCCTCATGTCTGCATGGGTCTCACCCCCACAACCCAAAAACTTGTGCCGGGTAGGTGAATTGACCACGTAAAATTGCCCCTGAATTGGGAAAAAAAGAATTGGGTACTCTAAAATTTATTAATAAAAAGAAAAACAAACTTTATTTGTACGAGATGGAATAAATACAATCACACAAAATGATCTTGGATTTGACGGTAGAATCCATTTGTGTGGGCATAACCTCAGAGTTGGGGCTATCCATTTAAGACAGAGGTGAGAAGGAATTTATTTTCTGAGGACAGTGAATGTATGGAATTGTTTACCGCAGAGAGCTGTAGAGAATGGATTATTAAGTATGTTCAAGGCTGAGACAAACAGATTTTTAGTCAGTGAGGGAATCAAGGGTTGTGGGGATAAGGCAGGAAAGGGAGTTGAGGATTATCACATCAGATCAGTCATGATTACATTGAATGGTGGATCAGACTCGATAGGCCAAATGGCCTGCTTCTACTCCTATGTCTTATGGTCTCAATGATGTGGCAGGCCAGTGCATCAATGCAAAAGACAAGAATCTGCAGCCATTATCAGCCAGAAGTGCTGAGGAAATGATCTATCTCGGCTTCCTCCTGAGTCCCCATCAATGTTTTTATTTTATGGCATGTGGGCGTCGCTGGCTGGACCAGCATTTATTGTGCATTTCTGAGGGCATTTCAGAGTCAATCACATTGCTGTGGATCAGGGAGTCAGATGTAGACCAGGTAAGGATGGCAGATTTCCTTCCCTAAAGGACATTAGTGAACCAGATTAGTGAACCAGATGACAATGGCTATAGTTCCTTTATTGATTTCAAATTTCACCATCTGACTTGGTGGGACTTGTACTTGGGTCCCGAGAGCATTACCTTGAGTCTCTGAATTATTAGTCCAGTGACAATACCACTACACCACCACCTCCTCGGAAAGCATCCAGTCTTTACATAATTTGACTCACTCTACATGCTATCAAGAAATGGCTACAGGCATTGGGTGTATGGGACACCCAATATTCCAGTGATAGCACAAAAGGATTTTACAGAACTAGCATTTCGCCTATTCAAGCCTACCTGGATTTGTGGACAATTGCCTCGGCATGTCCAATCCACAAAATGTGGGACAAATTCAAGCTGCCCCTTCAGTCTACTCTTGACAATCAGCAAAGTGATGTTCGGTGCTGTTGACTGTGCTATTGCGCAAACTACTCACTGATACTGATTTGTGGGCGACATGGTGGCAAAGTGGCTACCGTTACTGCCTCACAGCTCCAGGGACCCGGATTTGATTCCAGCTTTGGGTGACTGTGTGGAGCTTGCACACTCTCCCCGTGTATGCGTGGGTTTCCTCTGGCTGCTCCGGTTTCCTCCCACAGTCCAAATATGTGCAGGTTAGGTGGATTAGCCATGCTCAATGCGTGGGGTTACAGGGATAGGGTGGGGGAGTGGACCGAGGTACTTCAAGGTCAGACCGGGTAAGGACGGCAGATTTCCATCCCGGAAGGACATAAGTGAACCGGATGGATTTTTACGGCAATCTGGTATTTTCCTGGTTATTGGTACTAGCTTTAGATTCTAGACTTATTTAATTATTCAAATTCTCCAGCTGCTGTTGTGGGATTTGAACTTGTGTCTCTGGATTAATAGACAAAGCCTCTGGATTATTAGGCCAGTAATACAGCCTCTAGGCTACCAGATCCTCTCCTGCACTGCTGAATAATGTTCGCTTCAGGATTTGATTACAGAAACCTGACCACAGCCAGCATACGGTTCTGCAACTTCCAAAATGGGATTTTAACTTCCGTGCAGCAGCGATGGAACATGTGGGTTGGCTGGAGTGGGCCAGGTCTGGACATCCATCAGCAAGCTGCAACATCCCAAACAGTTCACTGGATCTAGGCCAATGATCAAGGGGCCAAGCTCGCAAACACAAACGTAGGCCTGGGCCTCCTCTGGGCTTGGAGAACACATGGCCTTTTCTGGCCTCCCTCGCTTTGTAAGTCTCATTGAGTAGCATGTCTACAGTGAGCTCCCTGGCCTGTAACTCTTCATAGAACCCACAATTACATGGAGTTAGATTGGCAACTCAGACACTGATAAATACTCTGGAGGCAAAGTGATTTTACTGTGATTTTAATTCCTCTGGCTCCCTGGGCAGAGAAAGTTACTATCCACGGGCATGAACCATGTATTTCAGAGGAGAGATATAGGAGAGGACACTACATAGATTTGATTTGGAGATATGCAGACTTGTTGACCAATGACTATGGTGGAGCATAAGATGTGGTAGAACAAACTAAATTCTGTATGACCGAGTACGTCAAACAGGGAATTGTAGCATTTCATGACTCTAACCAGATGTAGCATATTGAAGCATTTTGGTACGTGTTTAAGGATCCTGTTGTGTTTGGCACATCCATAATAACCACATTAAGAATCTCAATATCAACAAAATTTTTGCTTAGCAGCCAGGCATCAGCTGTTTTGAAGCAAGCCTGACTGGTGTCATGACGATATGTTTAATGAAATCATGTGCAAGACATGCTGTGACCTGCAGTGGAGTGCTAAACAAAAGGGCATTGCTACCTTAAATAAAAGCAAATTTCTACAGATGCTGGAATCTGCAACAAAAACAGAAAATGCTGGAAAATCTTAGCAGGTCTGACAGCATCTGTGGAGAGAGAGCTGAGCTAACGTTTTGATCCTGGGTGACTCTTTGCCAAATTACTATCTCGGCTGTCAGGGAAAGTAGTTGTGGTGTTCCCAGCAGAGAGAAGGGAAAGGAGTTAGCCAAGGCTGCTTTTTGCATTTCCGAGCAGCCAGCTGGCACAGAACAGGTTGTCTGACTGTCATTGTGGCCAAGAAGCACAGTGTTTGGAGATTGGAAAGTAACCTTTGTGAGGAATAGCTTTCATTATTTGGAGAAAATTGATAACTGAATGACTGGCGTTTCTGTTGAATCCAGTAGCTGGTTGTGGTTTGGGCTTTGATTTTATTTTACGTTAAATCTTTATTTTATAATCCTTTCTTGTTTCTGCCTTTTGGAGATGTCACTGAAACAGTCAGGTTCCTAATGAAGGGCGTTTCCCCAATCCTCCAACCCGGCGATTAAAACAATGGAATAAAAATAACAGCAAATGGAGTGCCTTAGTTGTATCTTCTA
The DNA here is from genome assembly GCF_902713615.1 of Scyliorhinus canicula. Taxonomy (NCBI): domain Eukaryota; kingdom Metazoa; phylum Chordata; class Chondrichthyes; order Carcharhiniformes; family Scyliorhinidae; genus Scyliorhinus; species Scyliorhinus canicula. The sequence goes on along the minus strand of NC_052151.1, from coordinate 1,352,099 downwards.
ATTTCATTCTTTTTATGATCTTCTTATTCCTGCAATTGGCTGGAACATCTGGAGAACTCCACGCTCTTTCTCAAAACATCATGGAATTAAACATCTCACTGAAAACCGAGTTAGAACCTCGGTTTAACAGCTCAACCGATCTCGGATGATGCATTACTCCTGTGGCACTGCATCACAGTTTTAGCCGAGCTTCCTTATTTAGATCCTAGGACAGCATGATGGGCTGAATGGCTTCCTTATGTCCCATATCATTCTGAGTAAAGCTTGGGGTAGCACAGTGGTTAGCACTGCTGCCTCAGACCCAGGTTTGATTCTGAACTTGTGTGACTGTGTGGAGTCTGCACGTTCTCCCCGTGTCTGCGTGGGTTTCCTCCGGGTGCTCTGGTTTCCTCCCACAATTGGAAGATGTGCACATTAGGTGGATTGGCCATGATAAATTACCCCTTAGTGTCCAAAAGGTTAGAAACATAGAAAATAGAAGCAGTAGGCGGCCATTTGGCCCTTCAAGCCTGCTGCACCATTCCTTGTGATTATGGCTGATCATCCAATTCACTAGCTGAATCCCACTTTCCCTCCCAGGCGAGCGGAGCAGAGGCTGGAGTCCCAGGGCCTGACCATCCAGAAAATGGAGGAGGCGATTGGGGACCACGAGGAGCAGTTGGCCTTGTTGGTGGCTAAGATGGGAGTGACGCGGGAGAGCCGGAAAAAAGCTGAGGGAGAAGGTGGAAGATTTGGAGAATCGCTCCAGGAATAAAACCTAAGGATTGTCGAGCTGCCTGAAGACGTTGAAGGTGCGGAGGCTGCGGTGTATGTGGCAAAGATGTTGGAGAGGTTGATGGGGGAGGGGGCCTTTGACTGGCCCCTGGAGGTGGACCAGGAGCACAGGGCACTGAGGAGGAGGCCACAGGCAGGCGAGCTGCCGCCGACAATGGTGGTGCGACTCCACCGCTTTCTGGACAAGGAGAAGATCCTTCGATGGCTGACGTTGACCGAGGTTGGGGCAGCACGGTTGCATAGTGGATAGCACAGTTGCTTCACAGCTCCAGGGTCCCAGGTTCGATTCCCGGCTTGGGTCACTGTCTGTGCGGAGTTTGCATCTTCTCCCCATGTGTGCGTGAGTTTACTCCGGGTGCTCCGGTTTCCTCCCACAGTCCAAAGATGTGCAGGTTAGGTTGATTGGCCATGCTAAATTGCCGTTAGTGTCCAAAAAAAGTGGGGGGATAGGGTGGAGGTATGGGGATGGGATGCAAGCATGGGCTTGGGTAGGGTGCTCGTTCCAAGGGCCAGTGCAGACTCGATGGGCGGAATGGCCTCCTTCTGCACTGTAAATTCTATGATCCATGAAAGGTACTTGGGAAGGGGACAAGCTGCGGGTGTACCAGGACCTGGGTGGATGGACGTGGAGAAGGCGTTTGATCGGGTGGAGTGGGTGTATCTGCTGGAGGTGCTGGGGCAGTTCACATTCAGGCAGGGTTTGTAGAGTGGGTGTATCTGCTGGAGGTGCTGGGGCAGTTCATGTTCGGGCAGGGTTTGTGGAGTGGGTGTATCTGCTGGAGGTGCTGGGGCAGTTCACATTCAGGCTGGGTTTGTGGAGTGGGTGTATCTGCTGGAGGTGCTGGGGCAGTTCACGTTGGGGCAGGGTTTGTAGAGTGGGTGTATCTGCTGGAGGTGCTGGGGCAGTTCACATTCAGGCAGGGTTTGTGGAGTGGGTGTATCTGCTGGAGGTGCTGGGGCAGTTCACGTTGGGGCAGGGTTTGTGGAGTGGGTGTATCTGCTGGAGGTGCTGGGGCAGTTCACGTTCAGGCAGGGTTTGTAGGGTGGGTGTATCTGCTGGAGGTGCTGGTTCACGTTGGGGCAGGGTTTGTGGAGTGGGTGTATCTGCTGGAGGTGCTGGGGCAGTTCACATTCAGGCAGGGTTTGTGGAGTGGGTGTATCTGCTGGAGGTGCTGGGGCAGTTCACATTCAGGCTGGGTTTGTAGAGTGGGTGTATCTGCTGGAGGTGCTGGGGCAGTTCACATTCAGGCAGGGTTTGTGGAGTGGGTGTATCTGCTGGAGGTGCTGGGGCAGTTCACATTGGGGCAGGGTTTGTGGAGTGGGTGTATCTGCTGGAGGTGCTGGGGCAGTTCACATTCAGGCAGGGTTTGTGGAGTGGGTGTATCTGCTGGAGGTGCTGGGGCAGTTCACATTCAGGCTGGGTTTGTGGAGTGGGTGTATCTGCTGGAGGTGCTGGTTCACGTTCGGGCAGGGTTTGTGGAGTGAGTCCAGCTGCTATTTAAGGTGCTGGTCATGAGCGTGCGGACAAACCGAGTGAGTTTGGGGTACAGATGAATGGCGTGGCTTAACAGTTGGTGCAGGAGGGAGGGTTTTAGATTCCTGGACCACTGGGACCGTTTCTGGGGAAGGTGGGACCTTTACAAGTGGGACGGTCTATATCTGAACCAGAGAAGGACTAACCTCCTGGCTCGTGGGTTTGCTAGTGCTGTTGGGAGGAGTTTAAATGAATTCGGCAGGGGGAGAGGGACACAGACTGTGAGCAGAATAGGGACACAGCATAACATAGAAAAGCAATCAGGTCAGAGGGAATACAGCGGTAGTAAGTTTCAGGAGGGTAAGACAAGGCTGAATGGCCTCTACTTTGATGCCCGGAGTATTACAGGTAAAACGGATGAGTTAAGGGCGAGGGATGACACGTGGAATTATGATATAATAGCCGTCACGGAGACATGTTGAGGGAGGCGCAGGGTTGGCAGCTTAACATCCGGGGATACAGAGTCTTCAGGAAGGACAGGGGAGGGGGCAAAAGAGGGGGAGGCATAATAATAATCTTTATTGTCACAAGTAGGCTTACATTAACACTGCAATGAAGTTACTGTGAAAAGCCCCTAGTCACCACATTCCGGCACCTGTTCGGGTCACAGAGGGAGAATTCAGAATGTCCTATTCACCGAACAGCACGTCTTTCGGGACTTGTGGGAGGAAACCGGAGCACCCGGAGGAAACCCACGCAGACACGGGGAGAATGTGCAGACTCCGCACAGACAGTGACGCAAGCCGGGAATCGAACCTGGGACCCAGGCGCTGTGAAGCCACAGTGCTAACCACTATGCTACCGTGCTGCCCACATTGCAGTGCACTATTAGTTAAGGAGTCAATTACTGCAATAAGGAGAGATGATGGGCGGGATTCTCCGATAATCGGCGCAATTGCCGGGACCCAGCGCTAAAAACGGTGCAGATCACCCTGGCGTCAACAACAGGGAGCATGAGAGGACTGGAGAGGGCCCTGCTGATGACAGACCACTCACTGTTCATGAGGAGAGGGCCCTGGAACTGGCAGGCGGACCCGAGGACCGGGAGGTTGCCGATGCAGAGGTCGGGGGCGCACCACCAAGTGAGACCCCCCACAGCCCGTCCCCATACCCCCAATATCTCCCCTCCCCATATCCTCTATATCCGCCTCCCCATACCCCCAATATCTCCCCTCCACATATTCTCCATATCCGCCTCCCCATACCCCCAATATCTCCCCTCCCCATATCCTCTATATCCGCCTCCCCATACCCCCAATATCTCCCCTCTCCATATTCTCCATATCCGCCTCCCCATACCCCCAATATCTCCCCTCTCCATATCCGCCTCCCCATACCCCCAATATCTCCCCTCCCCATATCCTCTATATCCGCCTCCCCATGCCCCCAATATCTCCCCTCCCCATATTCTCCATATCCGCCTCCCCATAACCCCATATCCCCCCTCCCCATATCCCCTTCCCCATATCCCCCTCCCCCATATCCCCAATATCCCCCCATATCCCCAATATCCCCCTCCCCCATATCCCCATCCCCCATATCCCCCTCCCCCATATCCCCCTCATCCCCCTCCCCATATCCCCCTCCCCCATATTCCCCATATCCCCCTCCATATCCATATCCCCATATCCCCCTCCCGCATATCCCCCTCCCCCATATCCCCTCCCCATATCCCCATATACCCCATATCCTCCATACGCCCTCCCCCATTTCCCCATATCCCCCTCCCCATATCCCCCTTCCCCATATCCCCCCATATCCCCCTCACCATATCCCCCTCTCCATATCCCCCCCTTCCCCCATGTCCCCCATTTCCCCATATCCCCCATATCCGCCCATCCCCTATATCCCCCTCCCCATATCCCCCTCCCCCATATTCCCCCTCCCCATATTCCCCCTCCCCCATATCCCCCCTCCCCCATATTCCCCATATCCCCTCCCCATATCCCCATATCACCCCTTCCCATATCCCCCTTTCCCCCATATCCCCCTCCCCCATATCCCCCATATCCCCCCTCCCCCATATCCCCCCTCCCCCACATTCCCCATATCCCTCCTCCCCCATATCCCCCTTTCCCCAATATCCACATATCCCCACTCCCCCATATCCCCCAATATCCCCCTCCCCATATCCCCCATAACCCCCCCTCCCCCATATTCCCCATGTCCCCCCATATCCCCAATATTTCCCCTCCCCCATATCCCCAATATCCCCCTCCCCATATCCCCAGCCTCCCCCTCCCCAATATCCCCCCCCTTCCCAATATCCCCCTCCCCCATATCCCCAATATGCCCTCCCCAATATCCCCCCTCCCAATATCCCCCCTCCCCAATATCCCCCCTCCCCAATATCCCCCTCCCGAATATCCCACTCCCCAATATCCCACCATCCCAATATCCCCCTCCCCCATATCCCCATATCCCCCCTCCCCATATTCCCCCTCCCCCATATTCCCCCTCCCCCATATCCCCCCTCCTCCATATTCCCCATATCCCCCCTCCCCATATCCCCATATCACCCCTTCCCATATCCCCTTTCCCCCATATCCCCCCTCCCCCATATCCCCCATATCCCCCCTCCCCCATATCCCCCTCCCCATATCCCCCCTCCCCCACATTCCCATATCCCTCCCCCCATATCCCCCTTTCCCCAATATCCACATATCCCCACTCCCCCATATCCCCCAATATCCCCCTCCCCCATATCCCCCCTCCCCATATCCCCCTCCCCAATATCCCCCCTCCCCCATATCCCCTCCCCATATCCCCCATAACCCCCCATATCCCCCATGTCCCCCCATATCCCCAATATTTCCCCTCCCCAATATCCCCCTCCCCATATCCCCAGCCTCCCCAATATCCCCCCTTCCCAATATCCCCCTCCCCCATATCCCCAATATGCACTCCCCAATATCCCCCCTCCCCCATATCCCCAATATCCCCCCTCCCCAATATCCCACTCCCCAATATCCCACCATCCCAATATCCCCCCTCCCCAATATCCCCCCTCCCCAATATCCCCCTCCCGAATATCCCACTCCCCAATATCCCACCATCCCAATATCCCCCCTCCCCAATATCCCCATCCCCAATATCCCCCCTCCCCAATATCCCCCTCCCCAATATCCCCCCCTCCCCAATATCCCCCATCCCCATATCCCCAATATGCCCTCCCCAATATCCCCCCTCCCCATATCCCCAATATCCCCCCTCCCCATATCCCCCTCCCCAATATCCCCCCTCCCCAATATCCCCCTCCCCAATATCCCCCTCCCGAATATCCCACTCCCCAATATCCCACCATCCCATATCCCCCCTCCCCAATATCCCCCCTCCCCAATATCCCCCCTCCCCAATATCCCCCTCCCCAATATCCCCCTCCCGAATATCCCCCCTCCCCAATATCCCCCTCCCCAAAATCCCTCCTCCCCCATAACCCCCCTCCCCAATATCCCCCCTCCCCATATCCCCCAATATCCCCATATCCCCGTCTCTCCCCTCCCCAATATCCCCCTCCCCAATATCCCCCTCCCATATCCCCCTCCCATATCCCCCTCCCCAGTATCCCCCTCCCCAGTATCCCCCTCCCCAGTATCCCCCTCCCCAGTATCCCCCTCCCCAGCATCCCCTTCCCCAATATCCCCCCTCCCCCATATCCCCCCTCCCCCATATCCCCCAATATCCCCCTCCCCATATCCCCCGTCTCTCCCATCCCCAATATTCCCCCTCCCCAATACCCCCCTCCCCCATTCCTCCCGATCACCGCCTGTGTGTGTAACCATGCTGCTCTATTGGGTATTGCAGGACCAAACGTCGAGGCACCCGTGCCCACGGATACCGACCGCCCACCGGCGCCCCAGGGCGGCCACGAGACAGGGACAGGCCCGGCTCCTCCGGCATGCGATGGCCACACGGCGCACTAGGGCGGCCACGAGACAGGGAAAGGCCCGGAGAAACACAGACGATGCCCCCATCTTGTGTGGGTGCGGCGACGCAGGCATGTGACACCCAGCGACGAGGGGGCAGCCACAGGCCCCTCGCAGCCGAGCCAGGACGCACCTACCCAGGACACCACTACCCAGGACACCCCTACCCAGGACGCACCTACCCAGGACACCCCTACCCAGGACGCACCTACCCAGGACACCCCTACCCAGGACACCCTTACCCAGGACAGCACTACCCAGGACAGCCCAACCCAGGACACCCCTACCAAGGACACCCCTACCCAGGACACCAATACCCAGGACACCCCTACCCAGGACACCCCTACCCAGGACAGCCCAACCCAGGACACCCCTACCAAGGACAACCCCTACCCAGGGACACCAATACCCAGGTCACCCCTACCCAGGACACCAATACCCAGGACAGCCCTACCCAGGACAAACCCCTACCCAGGACAGCCCTACCCAGGACACCCCTACCCAGGACACCCCTACCCAGGGCACCCCTACCCAGGATAGCCCTACCCAGGATAGCCCTACCTAGGACAGCCCTACCCAGGACAGCCCTACCCAGGACACCCCTACCCAGGACAGCCCTACCCAGGACAGCCCTACCCAGGACACCCCTATCCAGGACTACCCTACCCAGGACAGCCCTACCCAGGACAGACCTACCCAGGACAGCCCTACCCAGGACAGCCGTACCCAGGACTACCCTACCCAGGACACCCCTAGCCAGGACACCCCTACCCAGGACACCCCTACCCAGGACAGCCCTACCCAGGACAGCCCTGCCCAGGATAGCCCTACCCAGGACAGCCCTACCCAGGATAGCCCTACCCAGGACAGCCCTACCTAGGATAGCCCTACCCAGGATAGCCCTACCCAGGACAGCCCTACCCAGGACAGCCCTACCCAGGACAGCCCTACCCAGGATAGCCCTACCCAGGATAGCCCTACCCAGGACAGCCCTACCCAGGACAGCCCTACCCAGGATAGCCCTACCCAGGATAGCCCTACCCAGGATAGCCCTGCCCAGGACACCCTTGCCGGGGACAGCCCTACCCAGGACACCCCTACCCGGGACACCGGGACACATGACACCGAAAGACAGGGCAGTGATACACAGCATACGGGTGGACACAAACTGCCACCGCAGTGGGCCATGGATTCTGGGTCGGACGATGCTCACGACACAACGTCTCTGCTATCTCCAACACCCTCCACCATCGCAGAGACACTCAGCTCGGCTGGCCACTTTAGTGATGAGGCTTCTAGTATACTCACTGGTGCGCACAACACAACCATACCAGTACAGCAGGTGGAGGTAGGAGCAGCAGAAGGGCCGGGAGGTCGGAGGACATCCTGGCGCAAGCAAACATCTGCCGCCCAGACGGGTCCCGGGTTCCTGGAGTTACCACACCCACCCATAGACCCGAGCCAGTCACGGACCCAGGAACGATCGAAGGGGGTGACGGCCGGCTTGTGGCGGCTGCAGACGCAGGTGGAGGTGTGCACCCGGGTCCAGGAGCTGGGAGTGGTGCCGGTCATGCGTGCCACCCAGGCCGAAACCGCACGGGTAGCGACCGCAGTTTGGCAATGTGTGCGACGGTGTCAGACATGGGGAGCAGTATGCAAGGCCTGACGCTTTCCGTGCAGGCGGCATCTGTGGCCCAGGACATATCTGCCCTCTCACAGGAAGCCATGAGCCAGAGGCAGATGGCAGAGGCGTTCAACGACGTGGCTCTGTCTCAGCAGGCCATGGCCCAGTATCTGCAGGCAGTGGCCCAGTATCTGCAGGCCATGGCCCAGTCTCAGCAGGCAATGGCCCAGTCTCAGCAGGCCATGGCCCAGTATCTGCAGACAGTGGCCCAGTCCCGGCAGGCCATGGCCCAGTCTCAGCAGGCCATGACCCAGTCTAAGCAGGCCATGACCCAGTCTAAGCAGACCGTGGTCCAGTCTCAGCAGGCCATGGCCCAGTATCTGCAGGCAGTGGCCCAGTATCTGCAGGCAATGGCCCAGGCTCAGCAGGCCATGGCCCAGTCCCAGCAGGCCATGTCGCAGTCCCAGCAGGCCGTGGCGGAGTCCCAGCAGGCAATGGCTCAGTCTCAGCAGGCCATGACCCAGTCTCAGCAGGCAGTGGCCCAGTCTCAGCAGGCCATGGCCCAGTCTCAGCAGGCCATGACCCAGTCTCAGCAGGCAGTGGCCCAGTCTCAGCAGGCCATGGCCCAGTCTCAGCAGGCCGTGACCCAGTCTCAGCAGGATGTGGCCCAGTCTCAGCAGGCCATGGCCCAGTCTCAGCAGGCCATGGCCCAGTCTCAGCAGGCCATGGCCCAGTCCCAGCAGGCCATGGCCCAGTCTCAGCAGGCCATGGCCCAGTCTCAGCAGGCCGTGGCCCAGTCTCAGCAGGCCGTGGCCCAGTCTCAGCAGGCCATGGCCCAGTCCCAGCAGGCCATGGCCCAGTCCCAGCAGGCCGTGGCCCAGTCTCAGCAGGCCGTGGCCCAGTCCCAGCAGGCCGTGGCCCAGTCTCAGCAGGCAATGGCCCAGTCTCAGCAGGCCATGGCCCAGTCTCAGCAGGCCATGGCCCAGTCTCAGCAGGCCATGGCCCAGTCTCAGCAGGCAATGGCCCAGTCTCAGCAGGCCGTGGCCCAGTCTCTGCAGGCCGTGGCCCAGTCCCAGCAGGCCATGGACCAGTCCCAGCAGGCCATTGCCCAGTCTCAGCAGGCCGTGGCCCAGTCTCAGCAGGCCGTGGCCCAGTCTCTGCTGGCAATGGCCCAGTCTCAGCAGGCCGTGGCCCAGTCTCTGCAGGCAGTGGCCCAGTCTCAGCAGGCCGTGGCCCAGTCCCAGCAGGCCGTGGCCCAGTCTCAGCAGGCCGTGGCCCAGTCTCAGCAGGCAATGGCCCAGTCCCAGCAGGCCGTGGCCCAGTCCCAGCAGGCCGTGGCCCAGTCTCTGCAGGCAATGGCCCTGTCTCAGCAGGCCATGGCCCAGTCCCAGCAGGCAATGGCCCAGTCTCAGCAGGCCATGGCCCAGTCTCTGCAGGCCGTGGCCCAGTCCCAGCAGGCCGTGGCCCAGTCTCAGCAGGCCGTGGCCCAGTCCCAGCAGGCCATGGCCCAGTCTCTGCAGGCCGTGGCCCAGTCTCTGCAGGCCGTGGCCCAGTCTCAGCAGGCCATGGCCCAGTCTCTGCAGGCCGTGGCCCAGTCCCAGCAGGCCATGGCCCAGTCCCAGCAGGCCGTGGCCCAGTCTCAGCAGGCCGTGGCCCAGTCTCAGCAGGCCATCGCTGAGGGCATCGGCGCCATTGCCCATGTATGGCCTACGTCGCCCAGACACAGACAGGGATGGCCAACGCCCTGAGCTCCATGGCTGCAATCTTGCAGACCCTTGTCGATACCATGGCGGGCCTCCAGGACTGGCAGAGCCAGGTTTCAGGGGGGGCACTGGATGGCTGGTCCGTTCACACCCCTGACCCATGTAGAGGCCGGGGGGCCATCGGGCACCCTGAGGGAGGAGGAGGTGCTGGGGCCCGTCCCGGGTCCCCCTGTAGGGGAGGTCCTTGAACACCGCAACACTTCAGACTCCACCCCCCCCCACCCCATCCGTCCAAGGTACATCTGATGGACAACGGGCAGGACAGGCTGGCAGCTCGCCATCCCAGTCGCCCGAGCCGCAGCCTGGCCCATCTAGGCCGGGCCGCCCCAGGAAACGGCTGCCAAAGGGATCCTGAGTCACAGGGCAGGAATCATAGGAGTCTACCTCCAGTTCTGCTGCACCGTCTGGGGAACCAACTAGACATAGTCATCGGGCCCGTAAGGCCAAACAATTAGACACTGAGTAAGTTGGCACGGGTGCAGGGCACAGACAATTTTGAGGGGCTAGGGCACGTGTATGAACTGTTTGTTATTAACGTATGGAGGGTTCAATAAAGGATGGTGCAGTGCTGGACCTAATTCTGGGCAATGAAGCCAGACAGGCGGTTGATGTGACGGTGGGGAAGCATTTTAGTGATAGCGACCATAACAATTTAAGTTTGTTATGGATAAGGAAAGAGACAAATTGCAGAAAAAGGTCTTGGATTGGGAGAGAGCAGACTTGAGTAAAATAAGGCAGGATCTGGCCAAGGTAGAATGCAACAAGTTACTGGTGGGGAGATCTACAGAAGAGCAGTGGGGGGTGTTGAAAGAGGAAATGGGGAGGGGACAGGCACAACATGTTCCCTCTGGGGTAATAGGAAGGAGTAACAAGCCCAGAGAACCATGGATGACCAAAGATAGTCAGGATATGATGAGAAGGAAGAGAGAGACTTTGTACTTATTAGCACAAGGGGAGCAAATCAACAGAGGTTTTAGTGGAGTACAGAATACAGGAGGGCGATAGAGAACCTAGTGGAGTGGTGCAGCGACAACAATCTCTCCGTCAATGTCAGCAAAACTAAAGAGCTGGTCATTGACTTCAGGAAGCAAAGTACTGTACACACCCCTGTCAGCATCAATGGAGCCGAGGTGGAGATGGTTAGCAGCTTCAAATTCCTAGGGGTGCACATCTCCAAAAATCTGTCCTGGTCCACCCACATCGACGCTACCACCAAGAAAGCGCAACACCGCCTATACTTCCTCAGGAAACTAAGGAAATTTGGCATGTCCACACTGACTCTTATCAACTTTTACGGATGCATCATAGAAAGCATCCTATCAGGCTGCCTCACAGCCTGGTATCGGCCCAAGACTGCAAGAAACTTCAGAGAGTCGTGAACACAGCCCAGTCTATCACACGAACATGCCTCCCATCCATTGACTGTCTACACCTCCCGCTGTCTGGGGAAGGCTTGCAGCATAATCAAAGACCCCTCCCACCCGGGCTATTCATTCTTCCAACTTCTTCCATCGGGTGTGAGATACAGAAGTCTGAGAACACGCACTAACAGGTTCAAAACCAGTTTCTTCCCCGCTGTTACCAGACTCCTAAACAACCATCTTGTGGACTGATCTGGGGCAGGATTCTGTGAAAACCGGCGGGGCAGGCAACTCCAGCGTCAAGGAGTGGTGTGGACCACTCCGGAGTTGGGCCGCCCCAAAGGTGCGGAGGATTCCGCACCTTCAGGGGCTAGGCCTGTGCCGGTGTAGTTTGCACCACGTCAGCCGGCGCCGAAGGGGCTTGGCGCCACGCCAACCAGCCGCGAAGGGCCTCCGCCGCCCAGCGCAATTTGGCGCATGCGCGGGAGCGCCAGCATACGCTGGCATGATCCCAGCGCAAGCGCAGGGGGTTCCATCTCCGCGTCGGCCATCGCGGACTGTTACAACGGCCGACGCAGAGGAATAGAGTTCCCCCATGGCACAGGCCCGCCCACAGATTGGTGGGCCCCGATCGCGGGCTAGGCCACCGTGGGAGCACCCAAGGACCCCGGAGGCCGCCCGCGCAGCCATGTCCCGCCGGTATGTACCTGTTGTAATTTACGCCAGCGGGACATGCTGAAAATGGGTGGCCACTCAGTCCATTGCAGACCGGAGAATCTCCAGGGGGGCCGCAGTAGCGGCCGCCGACCGGTGCAGCGCGATTCCCGCCCCCGTCAAAACCCCGGCGCTGGAGAATTTGTTAGCTGGCGGGGGTGGAATTCACGCCCCCCCCCCCCCCCCCCCCCCCCCCCCCCCGCGGCGATTCTCCGACCTGGAGAATCCCGCCCCTGATCTCTTCACACAGCTTCTCTACTGAGTAGTACTACACTCCTGTATGCTTCACCCGATGCCTGTGAGTATGTATTTGCATTGTGTATTTTATGTTTGCTTTGTGTGTTTTTTTACATGTATGGAATGATCTGTCCGAGCTGTACGCAGAACAATACTTTTCGCTGTACCGTGGTACACGTGACAATAAACAAATCCAATCCAATCCGATTGGAGTAAAACCTTTTTTACACAGAGGGCAGTGACAGTCTGGAATGCACTGCCTGGGAGGGTGGTAGAGGCGGGTTGCCTCACATCCTGGATGAGTACTTGGCACGTCTTAACATTCGAGGCTATGGGCCAAGTACTGGCAAATGAGATTAGAATTAGCAGAACTTGCGGTAGTGCAGGCTCGATGGGTCGAAGGGCTCTTTTTGCACTGCATTTTTTGTGATTCTGTGATACTTCGGGCTGCATTGTGGGCCAAGACAGAGGTGCCTCCTCTCCCCGTTGCTCTGCGCTCTGGCGATAGAGCTGCTGCCAATGGCGCTTGAGCAGTTGAGGGTCTGAAAGGAATCGTGCGGGTGGGGGGGGGGGGGGGGGGGCATCAACGGAGGGTGTCACTGTATGCCGACGACTTGTTGCTGTATATTTCTGACCTGTTGGGCAGTATCGGATGCATCATGGAACTCCTGGGTAGTTTGGCAAGTTCTCGGGATACAAGTTGAATGTGGGGAAAAGCGAGGTGTTCCCGATTGAGACTACGGGGCAGGAAAGGAGGTTCGGGGAGCTGCCGTTGAGGGTGGTGGGGGCGAGTTTTAGATATTTGGGTACTCGGGTGGTACGGGGCTGGGTGCTGAACCTGGCTCGGTTGGTGGAGCAGATGAAAGCGGATTTGAAAAGGTGGGATGTGTTGCCACTGTCGCTAGGAAGTTGGGTGAAGACGTTAAAAATGACGATTTTGCCAAGCTTTCTGTTGATGTTTCAGAACCTCCCAATCTTCGTCCCCAAGTCGTTTTTTAAGAAGGTCAATGCGCTGATCTCTGGATTTGTGTGGGTGGGGGGGATGTTATGGGTTAGGAGGGCTTTCCTGGGACGAGGCAGGAGGGGGCTGGTGCTGCCGAATATGATGAATTACTACTGGGCGACAAATATCGCTATTATTCGGAAATGGGTCACGGGAGAGGTCCACGTGGGGTTCGTGTAGGGGAACATGTTTAAGGGCTTTGTTGTCGCCGATTCTACGTTGGCCAGGCACTCCGTGAATCCAGTTGTGGTATTGACCCTCAGGGTGTGGGGGCAATAGAGGCAGCATTTGGGGTTGGAGGATGCCTCGGTATGGTCACCGATCTGTCATTACCATACGTTAGCACTGGTAGGGCTGGAAATGAGGTTCTGGGGATGGTGGCAGGGATTGAGAGCTTTGGCGATCTGTTTATAGGGGGGAATTTGTGAAGTTGGTGGACCTGGAGGAAGAGTACGAGTTGCCCAGGAGGAATAGCTTTAGGCACCTGCAGGTTTGGAGTTTGTAAGGAGAGAGCTGCTGTCCTTTCCTGGGCTGTGGCCCCTGGAGTTGCAGGTCCAGGTGCTGTCGAGGGATTAAATAGGGAAGGGAAGGTGCCAGATGTCTATAAGGAGCTGATGGAATGGGAGGGGGCCCTGGAGGTTGACATTAAGTGTAAGTGGAAGGAGTAGCTGGGAGGGGAGGTGGGGGCCGAGACATGGGTAGAGGCTTTGTGGAGGGTGAACGTGTCCTCGTCATGTGCCAGGCTAAGCCTCAACCAGTTCAAAGTGGCACATAGGCGCATATGTCAGTGGTGAGGATGAGTAGGTTCTTTGAGAGGGTGGGCGGTACGTGGGGGGAGGCCCACAAATCACATCCACATGTTGTGGGGGTGTCCGAGACGAAGGAGGTTCTGGCAGAAGTTTGCCTACGTGATGTCCGAGGTGCTGGGTGTGGAGGTGGTCCTTCGTCCAGAGTTGGCAATATTTGGGGTGTTGGGAGATCCGGGAGTCCAGGGGTGAGAGAGCGGCCGATGGTTTGGCTTTTGCCTCCCTGATAGCCTGGAGGCGGTGGATCTTGCTCGGGTGGCGGGACTGGGAGCCGCCGAAAGCGGGGGTGTGGGGGTGAGCAACTTGTGGAATTCCTGAGGCGGGAGAAGGTCAAGTTTGGCTTTTAAAATTATTTATTCTTCTCCTTTTTCACATTTTCTCCCAAATTTACATCAACCAACAATAAACAATAATCAGTAACAAATATGTCAATTCCCATATCAATAATAGTGATTCCATCTTCCCACTAAACCCCAAACATCAGCCTGCATGTTTACATAAACAAATGACAAAAAGGAATCAGGAATCACCCATAGTCACCATTAACGCACACATACTCATAGAACATACAGTGCAGAAAGAGGCCATTCGGCCCATCGAGTCTGCACCGATCCACTTAAGCCCTCACTTCCACCCTATCCGTGTAACCCAATAACCCCTCCTAAACGTTTTTGGTCAGTAAGGGCAATTTTGCCTGGCCAATTCACCTAACCTGCACGTCTTTGGACTGTGGGAAGAAACCGGAGCACCCGGAGGAAACCCACGCAGACACGGGGAGAACGTGCAGATTCCGCACAGTGACCCAGTGGGGAATTGAACCTGGGACCCTGGTGCTGTGAAGCCACAGTGCTATCCACTTGTGCTACCGTGCTGCCGACACAGCCCCCCCCCCCCCCCCCCCCCCCCCCCCCGCAACGTTCAATCTCCTTCAAAGAATCGGCTCATCCTTGCCCTCGTGAGGTGTGCTCTGTATACCAGTATACCACCTTCACACCTTCAGCTGTATCAGCCCCAACCTCGCGCACAAGATGGAGGCATTCACCCTCTGGAGCATCTCACACCAGAACCCCTCCTCCATATCCTCCCCCAACTCTTCCTCCCACTTTGCTTTGATCCCTTCCAGTGGTGCCTTCTCCTCTTCCAAAATAGCTCCGTAAACCCGCCTACACTACCCCTTTCTCCAGTCCGCCTGTTGTCAGCACCTCCTCCAGCAATGTGGAGGCTGGCTCCACCGGGAAGCTCTGTATCTCCTTTCTGGCAAAATCTTGAACCTGAATGTATCTAAACATTTCCCCTGCTCCAGCCCGTACTTCCAGCTCCTTCAATCCTGCAAACCGACCCCTAAGAAACAAATCTTTTAGTGTCTTAAGCCCCTTCTCATCCCATTAGGTCAAATTTGGCATGAGGGGGATCGGTGGACGGGTTCAGCCAGAGGTAGAAGCCATTTATTGATTTCTTTAAGGAGGATTGATGAGTCAGCGGGGTAAGGGGGTTAAAATGTGGAAGGCGGGATGTGAGAAGGGGGTGACGTCAGGGCAGCAGGGAGGGAATAGGTGTTGGTTGTTTATTGAGTTGTTTGGTTGTTCTTCTGATTTTGTTTGTATATATCCTGTTGTATTTGCTTTGTTTGGCCCTTGTTCCGCACTGTAACCAATTACTTATTTGTCGATGTACTTTGTCAATTATTTTTGTCCACTGATTTAGGATCAGGAGGAGGCCATTCTTTACTATTATTATCTTTACTATTGTCACAAGTCGGCTTACATTGACACTGCAATGAAGTTACTGTGAAAAGCCCCTAGTCGCCACATTCCGGCACCTGTTCGGGTCACAGAGGGAGAATTCAGAATGTCTAATTCACTTAACAGCACGTCTTTCGGGACTTGTGGGAGGAAACCGGAGCACCCGGAGGAAACCCACGCAGACACGGGGAGAACGTGCAGACTCCACACAGAACCTGGGACCCTGGCGCTGTGAAGCAGCCGTGCTAACCATTGTGCTATCATGTCACCATTGGCCCCTCGAGCCGGCTCCATTTAATAAGATCATGGCTGATCTGATTGAAACCTCAACCCCACATTCCTGCCGACCGCTGATAACCTTTAACCTCCTTGTTAATCAAGAAACTATCCAGCTTTGCCTTAAAAATACCACTGCCTTTTGAGGAAGAGAGTTCCACAGACTCGTGATCCTCTGAGAGAAAATAAATTCTCGTCATCTCTGTTTTAAATAGTGACTCAGTCCACGGCCACCCTGGTGGGGGGGGGGGGCTTATAGGTGGCCAGGGGACAGATCCGCGCGGTCAGATCCTCTGGGGTCCGCGCGGTCAGATCAGGGGGGGGGGTCTAGTTTTTATGTGTGGCTCCATGGTCTGAGTCCGCCATGGCACTCAGCACGCCCGCTGGAGGCTGCCGTCGTGCGTGGACGCAAAACCGGAAGTGCGGGGGCCCGTATCCGCAGCTAAAGCTGCGTGAATTACTCTGGGTCCCTGCTAGGTCATTGAATAAGCTCATCTTTTTTGCAGGAATCTCCAGAATAAAACTCCAGGGGCGGGATTCTCTAACAATGGGGCTATGTCCCCACACTGGCGGGAAAACCGGCACCAACGACTCCGGCATCAATGGTCCCTGAAAGTGAGGAGCTCTCACCTTTCTAAGGGGCTAGGTAGCCGCCGGAGTCGTCCCCGCAGTTGTAGCCGGCGTCAAAGGACGCGGACCGGCTGGCGTATTTACGCTGTCAATGGCCCCTGACTGATGTGGCGGAAATCCTGCTGGCTCCCGAGAAACGGTGCCGGGGAATAGGGAAGCCGGCGGCGGGGTGGGATTCGCACTTCCCCCCGGGGATTTCCCAACCCGGCACAGGGTCGGAGAATCCCGGCCCAGCGTTTTATGCCGGCGTGGGGGACAGAGTCCCATTTTGGGAGAATCCAGCCCCTTGTTTTTCATATTTTTCATTTTGGACACAACTGTTGATTATGCTGCCAATTGGCACTCTGCTGTGTTTCTTTGCTACAACCATCACCACTTCCCTTGCCGTTGTTCCATGACATCTTTGTCATTTAATTTCAGCCGCCCTCTACCCCATCCCAGACCTTCCCTTTTGTTCTTCCTGTCGATGGTATAAAGCCCATCACATTTCTACCCTCCCTCATTTCAGAAGAAGAGTCAGATTTGACTCGATATTAAATCTGTTTCTCAATCCATAGAGGCTGCCAGATCTGCTGAGTACTTACAGCACTTTCTGTTTTATTACTGAATTATTAAACGGGCTATGAGAATATCTAATCCATTTTAAATATTTACGTTGAGGCCTTACATTCAAATGGCAACTTATTAAAGGTAATGAAATGCAGATCAATTACACTGGGTGAAGATTATACCTTATGCACTCTCATCTCGGATATTTTGATAAGTCAGCAGTCATTCTTCAACTCTGGGATTGCAGAATTGGATTGTTCCTAACTGCCTCTGCGGTTAGAGTTTGCTGCACTGCCTTATCAGAGCAGCACAGAAGATTGCAATAGGAATTTTGATCATTTATTTCCGAGGTTCACTTGAAAAAAGTGCTTTCTCAGTGAATTGCTGCTCTCATCAAGATGAGGGCTGTGACTCAACACCATGCTTAAACCTCAATCTCGGAAGAGTGACACTAATTCTTGAACTTCCAGTACGACACCCATGTTGATTGTCCAAAAATTTCACGTCAGACTATTGCTATTTCCCAAGGAAGATATTCATAGAATAAACTTGGAACACAGAAGGAAGCCATTTGGCTGTCATGTCCATGGCTGCTCTCTGCAAGATTAACTCACCTAGTTCCACTTCACTGCTGTCTTCTTGATCATTATCCAATTGCCTTTTTGAAAGTCTGGATCGACTCTGTCTACTCTCAGGAATTGTGGGCGCGATTCTCCGCTCCCCACGCCGTGTGGGAGAATCGCGGGAGGGCCGGGCGACTCATGAAACGCACCCCTGGCGCCCCCCGCGATTCTCCCACCCCCTGCTCGGAAGAATCGCCGCTCGCCGTTTTTCATGCGCTCGCCGATTCTCCGACCCGGATTGGCCGAGCGGCCTGCTGTTCGTGACCAGATCACGACGGCGGCAACCACACCTGGTTGCTGCCGTCGTGAACATGGCGGCAAAAGCTGGTTTGAAGCTTGTGGGGGGCGGAGAGGGGAGTGAGCACCACAGCTGTGCTCGGGAGGGGACTGGCCCGCGATCGGTGCCCACTGATCGTCGGGCCGGCATCTCAAAGGGACGCACTCTTTCCCCTCCGCCGCCCCGCAAGATCAAGCCGCCACGTCTTGCAGGGCAGCGGAGGGGAAGACGGCAACCGCGCATGCGCAGGTTTGAGCCGGCCAACCTGCGCATGCGCAACTGACGTCACTTAGGCGCGCCGGCCACGTCATTCTCGGCGCGCCGCCTTAACGCAAGCGTTAAGGCCCGGTGGCCGAGAGTTACGGAGGGCCGCTCCTAGACCCCCGGGTGGGGGTGAATAAGGTGAGAGGAGCAGCCTCCGAGGCCGTCGTGAAATTCGGCTGAGTTCATGACGGCCTTCCCGATTTTTCGCGGGAGCGGAGAATTCCATCCTGTATCCCTGATCCTAACCATTTGCTGCGTGAAAACAGTTTTTCTTCATGTTGCTGTTGTCTCTTTTGTTAATACATTAAGTCAGCGCCCTCTGGTTCTCGACCCTTGTGCCAATGGCAACAGTGTCTCCCTGTCTACTCTGTCCAGACCACTCATGAGTTTAAAAATGTCTATCAAATCTCCTATCAAATTTCCCCTTGATCTGTTAGGAGACCAATCCCAGTTTCGTAAATCTGTCCACGTAACTGAAGTTCCCCATCCCTGGAAATAGTCTCATAAAGCTTTCCTGCCCGTTCGCCAAAGTCTTCGTACTCTGCGTAAAGTGTGGTGCCCGCAATTGGATACAACACTCCATTTGAGGCTGAAACCGTGTTTTATAGACATTCACTTTTTAAAAGATTTACAGTACCCATTTCTTTTTTGTCTACTTAAGGGCCAATTTAGCATGGCCAATCCACCTACCCTGCACATCTTTGGGTTGTGGGAGTGAGACCCACACAGACACGGGGAGAATATGCAACTCCACATGGACAGTGACCCGGGGCCGGGATCGAACCTCGGCGCCGTGAGGCAGCAGTGCTAACCACTGCACCATCGTGCCACCCCGTGAAGCATCGGTGCTAACCACTGTGTCACCATGCCGTGCCCTGAGGCAGGAGTGCTAACCACAGTGTCAGTGTGACAACCTGTGAGGCAGCAGTGCTAACCACTGCACCACCATGCCATCCCGTGAAGCATCGGTGCTAACCACTGTCACCACGCCTTGCCCTGAGGCAGCTAATCACTGTGCCAGTGTGCCAACCTGTGAGGCAGCAGTGCTAACCACTGCACCACCATGCCACTCCGTGAGGAGGCAGTGCTAACCACTGTGTCACCATGCCATCCTTTACAGACAATCACATTCTCCATAACTTCCTTACGTTTGTACTCAACGCCCTTATTGGTTTGTACTCAACGCCCTCAGGATCTCCTATGTCTTATTGCTTTCTCAATCTGCATTGGCACCTTTGATGATTTGTGCATATATCCCCCTGGGTTCGTAGCACAGTGTCTTAAAAGTGGGAGGAGATTGCTGAAAGCCTGACTATTTGATTTGATATGCTGCAATATAATTTGTTCACAGATATTTTAATTTGAGGTAGATATTAAAGCTGGAAGAATATTTCCTTGTTACTCTGCTACTTTCTTTTTTCAAAAATATACTTTATTTGTAAAATATCTGAAAGAACATTACAAACATTTCAAAATAGCCATCACACAAAGTGCAATAATATTCAGGTTCTCTACTGTATCAGTCTTGAGGTGCTTCAATATAGTTATAGAAACATTACAGACATTTCAAATGGTCATTACAGATGGTGCAAAGGCATTTAAATTGTGTACATCGATCTGAGATGCTTCGATACAATTGTGATATATGTAATATTCACTGGAGAAATTCAATGTAAGTCATACAGCCCGAGGGGTGGGTCCTTTACAAGGTCCCCATGGTAGACTGATACAGACGGTGAAGTCACACGGGATCAGAGGTGAGCTGGCAAGGTGGATACAGAACTGGCTGGGTCATAGAAGACAGAGAGTAGCAATGGAAGGGTGCTTTTCTGAATGGAGAGCTGTGGCTAGTGGCGTTCCACAGGGATCAGTGCTGGGACCATTGCTGTCTAGTATATATAAATGTGTGGAGGAGAATGTAACTGGTCTGATTAATAAGTTTGCAGACGACACAAAGGTTGGTGGAATTGCGGATAGCAATGAGGACTGTCAGAGGATATAGCAGGATATAAATCGTCTGGAGACTTGGGCGGAGAGATGGCAGATGGAGTTTAATCTGGACAAATGTGAGGTAATGCATTTTGGAAGATCTAATACAGGTGGGAAATATACAGTAAATGGCAGAACCCTTAAGAGTATTGACAGTCAGAAAGATCTAGGTGTACAGGTCCACAGGTCACTGAAAGGGGCAACACAGGTGGAGAAGGTAGTCAAAGAAGGCATACGGCATGCTTGCCTTCATTGGCCGGGGCATTGAGTATAAGAATTGGCAAGTCATGTTGCAGCTGTATAGAACCTTAGTTAGGCCACACTTGGAGTAGTGTTCAATTCTGGTCGCCACACTACCAGAAGGATGTGGAGGCTTTAGAGAGGGTGCAGAAGCGGTTTACTAGGATGTTGCCTGGTATGGAGGGTATTAGCTATGAGGAGAGGTTAGATAAACTCGGTTTGTTCTCACTGGAAGCGATGGAGGTTGAGGGGCGACCTGATAGAAGTCAAGAAGATTATGAGGAACATGGACAGAGTGGATAGTCAGAAGCTACTTCCCAGGGTGGAGGGGTCAATTACTAGGGGGCATAGGTTTCAGGTGCGAGGGGCGAGGTTTAAATGAGATGTATGAGGCAGGTTTTTTTACACAGGGTGGTGGGCGCCTGGAGCTCACTGCCGGAGGAGGTAGTGGAAGCAGATACGATAGTGACGTAAGGGGCGTTTTGTCAAATATATGAATAGGATGGGAATAGAGGGATACGGACCCAGGAAGTTCAGAAGGTTTTAGGTTCGACACGCAGCATTGTGAGCGCATGGAGGGCAGAAGGGCCTGTTCCTGTGCTGTACTTTTCTTTGTTCTTTGTTCCTTGTATACAATTCTCATCCCTCAATTGACAATGGCTGAAAGGAAGAGAATGTGCCATTCAGGAACAGGACCAGGATGCAAGTCAAACCTACTTAGTCCTACAGACTCCTGGGCACAGATTCCTCCAGACTCCTGGGCACAGATACCTACAGACTCCTGGGCACAGATACCTACGCTCCTGGGCACAAATACCTACAGACTCCTGGGCACAGATACCTACAGACTCCTGGGCACAGATACCTACGCTCCAGGGCACAGATACCTACAGACTCCTGGGCACAGATACCTCCAGACCCCTGGGCACAGATACCTACAGACTCCTGGGCACAGATACCTACAGACTCCTGGGCACAGATACCTACGCTCCTGGGCACAGATACCTACAGACTCCTGGGCACAGATACCTCCAGACTCCTGGGCACAGATACCTACAGACTCCTGGGCACAGATACCTACAGACTCCTGGGCACAAATACCTACAGACTCCTGTGCACAGATACCTACGCTCCTGGGCACAGACACCTACGCTCCTGGGCACAGATACCTACGCTCCTGGGCACAGATACCTACAAACTCCTGGGCACAGATACCTACAGACTCCTGGGCACAGATACCTACAGACACCTGGGCACAGATACCTACAGACTCCTGGGCACAGATACTTACAGGCTCCTGGGCACAGATACCTACAGATTCCTGGGCACAGTTACCTACAGACTCCTGGGCACAGATACCTATAGACTCCTGGGCACAGATACCTACAGACTCCTGGGCACAGATACCTACAGACTCCTGGGCACAGATACCTACGCTCCTGGGCACAGATACCTACAGACTCCTGGGCACAGATACCTCCAGACTCCTGGGCACAGATACCTACGCTCCTGGGCACAGATACCTACGCTCCTGGGCACAGATACCTACGCTCCTGGGCACAGATACCTACAGACTCCTGGGCACAGATACCTACAGACTCCTGGGCACAGATACCTACAGACTCCTGGGCACAGATACCTGCAGACTCCTGGGCACAGATACCTACAGACTCCTGGGCACAGATACCTACAGACTCCTGGGCACAGTTACCTACAGACTCCTGGGCACAGATACCTACAGACTCCTGGGCACAGATACCTACAGACTCCTGGGCACAGATACCTACAGACTCCTGGGAACAGATACCTACGCTCCTGGGCATAGATACCTACAGACTCCTGGGCACAGATACCTACAGACTCCTGGGCACAGATACCTACAGACTCCTGGGCACAGATACCTACAGACTCCTGGGCACAGATACCTCCAGACTCCTGGGCACAGATATCTACGCTCCTGGGCACAGATACCGACGCTCCTGGGCACAGATACCTACAGACTCCTGGGCACAGATACCTACAGACTCCTGGGCACAGATACCTACGCTCCTGGGCACAGATACCTACGCTCCTGGGCACAGATACCTACAGACTCCTGGGCACAGATACCTACAGACTCCTGGGCACAGATACCTACAGACTCCTGGGCACAGATACCTACGCTCCTGGGCACAGATACCTACAGACTCCTGGGCACAGATACCTCCAGACTCCTGGGCACAGATACCTACGCTCCTGGGCACAGATACCTACGCTCCTGGGCACAGATACCTACAGACTCCTGGGCACAGATACCTCCAGACTCCTGGGCACAGATACCTACGCTCCTGGGCACAGATACCTACAAACTCCTGGGCACAGATACCTACAGACTCCTGGGCACAGATACCTACAGACACCTTGGCACAGATACCTACAGACTCCTGGGCACAGATACTTACAGGCTCCTGGGCACAGATACCTACAGATTCCTGGGCACAGTTACCTACAGACTCCTGGGCACAGATACCTATAGACTCCTGGGCACAGATACCTACAGACTCCTGGGCACAGATACCTACAGACTCCTGGGCACAGATACCTACGCTCCTGGGCACAGATACCTACAGACTCCTGGGCACAGATACCTCCAGACTCCTGGGCACAGATACCTACGCTCCTGGGCACAGATACCTACGCTCCTGGGCACAGATACCTACGCTCCTGGGCACAGATACCTACGCTCCTGGGCACAGATACCTACAGACTCCTGGGCACAGATACCTACAGACTCCTGGGCACAGATACCTACAGACTCCTGGGCACAGATACCTGCAGACTCCTGGGCACAGATACCTACAGACTCCTGGGCACAGATACCTACAGACTCCTGGGCACAGTTACCTACAGACTCCTGGGCACAGATACCTACAGACTCCTGGGCACAGATACCTACAGACTCCTGGGCACAGATACCTACAGACTCCTGGGAACAGATACCTACGCTCCTGGGCATAGATACCTACAGACTCCTGGGCACAGATACCTACAGACTCCTGGGCACAGATACCTACAGACTCCTGGGCACAGATACCTCCAGACTCCTGGGCACAGATATCTACGCTCCTGGGCACAGATACCGACGCTCCTGGGCACAGATACCTATGCTCCTGGGCACAGATACCTACAGACTCCTGGGCACAGATACCTACAGACTCCTGGGCACAGATACCTACGCTCCTGGGCACAGATACCTACGCTCCTGGGCACAGATACCTACAGATTCCTGGGCACAGATACCTACAGACTCCTGGGCACAGATACCTACAGACTCCTGGGCACAGATACCTACAGACTCCTGGGCACAGATACCTACGCTCCTGGGCACAGATACCTACAGACTCCTGGGCACAGATACCTCCAGACTCCTGGGCACAGATACCTACGCTCCTGGGCACAGATACCTACGCTCCTGGGCACAGATACCTACGCTCCTGGGCACAGATACCTACGCTCCTGGGCACAGATACCTACAGACTCCTGGGCACAGATACCTACAGACTCCTGGGCACAGATACCTACAGACTCCTGGGCACAGATACCTACAGACTCCTGGGCACAGATACCTACAGACTCCTGGGCACAGATACCTACAGACTCCTGGGCACAGTTACCTACAGACTCCTGGGCACAGATACCTACAGACTCCTGGGCACAGATACCTACAGACTCCTGGGCACAGATACCTACAGACTCCTGGGAACAGATACCTACGCTCCTGGGCACAGATACCTACAGACTCCTGGGCACAGATACCTACAGACTCCTGGGCACAGATACCTACAGACTCCTGGGCACAGATACCTACAGACTCCTGGGCACAGATACCTCCAGACTCCTGGGCACAGATATCTACGCTCCTGGGCACAGATACCTACGCTCCTGGGCACAGATACCTATGCTCCTGGGCACAGATACCTACAGACTCCTGGGCACAGATACCTACAGACTCCTGGGCACAGATACCTACGCTCCTGGGCACAGATACCTACGCTCCTGGGCACAGATACCTACAGTTTCCTGGGCACAGATACCTACAGACTCCTGGGCACAGATACCTACAGACTCCTGGGCACAGATACCTACAGACTCCTGGGCACAGATACCTACAGACTCCTGGGCACAGATACCTACAGACACCTGGGCACAGATACCTACAGACTCCTGGGCACAGATACCTACAAACTCCTGGGCACAGATACCTACGCTCCTGGGCACAGATACCTATGCTCCTGGGCACAGATACCTACAGACTCCTGGGCACAGATACCTACAGACTCCTGGGCACAGATACCTACGCTCCTGGGCACAGATACCTACAGACTCCTGGGCACAGATACCTACAGACTCCTGGGCACAGATACCTACAGACTCCTGGGCACAGATATCTACAGACTCCTGGGTACAGACACCTACAGACTCCTGGGCACAGATACCTACAGACTCCTGGGCACAGATACCTACGCTCCTGGGCACAGATACCTACAGACTCCTGGGCACAGATACCTACAGACTCCTGGGCACAGATACCTCACCTCTCACACACACGCACTCACCTCTCAAACACACACTCTCACCTCTTTCACGCACACACTCGCCTCTCTCTCTCACACACACACACACTCACCCTCTCTACACACACACTCGCCTCTCTCACATACATACACACACTTAACTCACACACAAACACACACTCACGTCTCACACACACACTCACCTCTCTCGCACACACGCACACTCACCTCTCTCTCGCACACACACACTCACCTCTCTCTCATGCACACACTCACCTCTCTCTCACGCACACACTCACCTCTCTCTCACGCACACACTCACCTCTCTCTCATGCACACACTCACCTCTCTCTCATGCACACACTCACCTCTCTCTCACGCACACACTCATCTCTCTCTCATGCACACACACTCACCTCTCTCTCACGCACACACTCACCTCTCTCTCATGCACACACACTCACCTCTCTCTTATACACACACACAGGGGAGGCAGTGGTGTAGTGGTATTATCACTGGACTAACAATCCAAAGGTGGTCAAACTGCTTGTCTGGCTTGGTATCATTTCCAGCAGGAGAGCATTGTTGGAGGAAGGTTCTGAATGTCAGCTCAGGGAGTGATCCTCGGCACATAGTTCATGGGCTGCTGTTTGGGTAGCCCTGTTTTACAGGAATAGAAGATACATCTGAACCGTGTTCAGAGTCTGGTAGCTGGAAGAGTGGCCTGGCTGCCCTTGTGGCCAGGCAATGATAGGGTCTGGAGATCTCAATAAGCATCAGAACAGAAATTAATTCAGATACGTTTATCTGTTAATGGAGCAGTCTTGTCATGAGGCAAGCTGCTGGGTGTTTAATGGACATCTTATTAAGAAGTTTGGATGTATATGGCAGATCGAAGGAACTCTTATTGTTGTATTTCAGCAAGGCATGTAGTTACCTCACCTTCAGGCTGGAGACAAATTGGCTGTTTCAAGCAGCTCGTACTAAATCTAAGCAATAAATGTTCTGTCCCAAGGGGAAACCATCTGAAATGTATTTTGAGATGACCTGATTTCAACTCATTGTTTTTCCAGATTAGTTCCAGGTTTTGAACGTGTAGATATTTTGTCTGATGCTTTTATTTTCAAAAAGTAAGTATAATTTGAGTGAGATGCTGTTAATCATTGTGTTGTTTATGTATAACATTCAGCTGCAGCAGTGAGTGCTTACTGGAAGTGAAACATCAGCCAGCCAGTGTGTATTGAGGCTGAAATATCAGCCTGACTAATGTGCACAAAGAGCTGGTTGGGAATCTCTGAAACTGTGACATGTGGGACAGGCGACATGTATTACTCAGAGCTGTTCTGTAACTGTGAGGTGTAGAGCTCTGTGGTAGGATAAAGAAACCCTTTGTGTACCCAGCAGAAATTTGAGTTCTCCGATATAATAGCTCGCGAGTTGTCTGAAATTACATCCTGCAATTGTTTGCACTTACATGGTTTGACAGAGTGACTTGATTCCCATTTGCGGTATTTACATGTATTACTGTATGTTTACCTTAATGCTCTAAGTGTCTTGCCATGTCCTCTGATGTTGTGATGGTGATGATGGATTGTTCTGGGATTGAGATTTCATTTCTGTTTCCCCCAAGTTGCTGGTGTTTGGCCCTGGCCCCTGAGAGGCTGTTGCAGTGTAAAAATAGCTGCTTTTCTTGGGGCTTGACTGTGAGGCACAGACAACTTTGTCTTAGCATTAGCTGACCTGAGCGTGCTTTGTGCTGTGATGATCTCAACGCTATTTGTCATTACCAGCTGAATAATTTAAAATGCTTTCAGAAGGTTTATCTGTTAAAAGATTGTGGGACATTCTCACACCAAAAACAAAAAAGGTCAACATTTTCTGTGATGCGTCCTGTAGCTTTATATAATTTAAATGTTTCCTTTTTAATGAATTAATCCGTTCCTAACTTGGTGATCTATTCAACATGTTATGGGCTATGGTTTAAGAGCTGTCTGTTTAGCATGTATGGAGTTGACTTTTTGAATGGTCAAGGTGATATTTCCAAATGGAGCGAGATGGTTTTCTCTTTCGGGTTCTGCCAGAGGAGATGTATTTTATTTGAAGAGCGGGTTTGGAGTGTTCAAATAAAGCAGCAAATTTGAATCCATTGCCTTTCAACCTTTACGTTGGCATCGTCACCTCTTTGTGGACGGAAGCAAAGATCCCTCTCCCGCTTTCCCACCAGAACTGAAACGTTGTGCTCTGATTGCTCTTTCACAGACACATTGAGATACAGGAACATAAGAAATGCTAGAAGAAAAACAGTCCATCTGGATGGCCTTCTGCCACTCCATAATACGGCAAAACAAAAGAAAAAAGCATTTATTAAACCTGGAGAAATTGGATTATTGCACAATGTTCTTTTACTCTCCCATTAGTTTAACAATTAATCACATATTTTCAGATGAACATGGATTACTAAGTATGCCGGAGTGGTTCATGTCACTCCTCGCCGCCGGTACGGCCCACCCCACCGGGTAGGGGAGAATCCTGCCGTATATTTCAGCCTGAAATGTGCTGTGCCATCGTTTTCTATCAGATAATGCCTCAGTGCCAATCATTCATGACTTGATATTTTGTAAATAGAGTATCGATCTATCCTGAAAACTCAGTTGAATTGTAACAGAGGTCTGGTTGTGCCTTTGATATCTGAGGCTGGACAAAAGAACATTAAATAAACTCTGATATCACCAGGCAACGCAAACAAGAGAAATGAGAAGACACCAAGTGAATATGCAGCAAGTTTTGTAAATGGCTGTGCTTTTCACTGTAATAAATGTGTAATTCTGGCAGTGAAATGCAAATAGTATCCTTGATTCCTTTAGACTAATAATAATAGTCACAAGTCGGTTTACATTAACACTGCAATGAAGTTACTGTGAAAAGCCCCTAGTCTCCAAATTCCGGCGTCTGTTCGGATCACAGAGGGAGAATTCAGAATGTCCAAATTACCTATGTCTTATGGTCTTATAATTCAGAATGTCCAATTCACCTAACAAGCACGTCTTTCGGGATTTGTGGGAGGAAACCGGAGCACCCGGAGGAAACCCACGCAGACACGGGGAGAACGTGCAGACTCCGCACAGACAGTGACCCAAGCTGGGAATCGAACCTGGGACCCTGGAGCTGTGAAGCAACAGTGCTAACTACTGTGCTACCGTGCCGCCCTGGATTTGATTTGCACTCATTTAGAAAATGTGCATTTGTATCAGGAGTACTTTTCTGCTTTTGTACTTCAGAGGAAGCGTAGCAGAATAGTTATGTTACAGGATTAGTAAACCAGAGGCCTGGACTAAAGAACTGGAGGCAAAAATTCAAATCTCACCACACCATCTGTTTGCAGAAGAGAGTTAAATTCAACTAATTCATTAATCTACAATTAAAATACTAGTTAAATTAAGTAATTAAAAAAAATTGAATCGGTTAGGATCGCTGGAGTTCAGAAGAATGAGAGGGATCTCATAGAAACCTATAAAATTCTAACAGGACTGGACAGGGTAGATGCAGGAAGGATGTTCCCGACGGTGGATGTGTCCAGAACCGTATCTGAGATACGGGGTAGACCATTTAGGACAGTGTTCTTCAAACTTTTTTTCCGGGGACCCATTTTTACCAACCGGCCAACATTCGCGACCCACGCCGGCCGACTTTCGCAACCCACGGCCGCCGACCTGCGCGACCCACCATTTTCTCTTACCTTGTTTGCTGTTGACAAAAATGGAGGAAATGGTTTTTGGTCCCTTTGGCCCTCGTACACGCTCCTCCAATGGAACCTGTTGGATGAAGGTGAAGCTTTCCCGTGTCGGAAAGTATGGAGTCTCCATCTGTCCAAAGTTCTGCATTTTATTCCGGTACAATGTCAAATAAACCCCCCCCCCCCCCCCCCGAACTTGTAAAAAAAAATTAAATGAATAAAACAAAAAGCTGCGACCGTTTTTTAAAAAAAAAGCGGCCACACTGCGCATGCGTGCCCACTGCGCATGCGTGCCCAATCATCAGCATGCATGCGCAAAACTATGTATGCACGCCGATGATCAGGCACGCATGCGCAGTGCGGCCGCATTTTTTTTTACATGTTTGCGGCCATTTTGAAGGCCACTTGCAGCCGGCGTTTTCATCCTCTGGTTAACAAAAAACTATCGATCTTAAATTTAAAATGAACAATTAACAGCAATAATTTCTGTTTGCAGAAGAGATTTCCAAATTTCGAATATCCTTTGTGTGTTTCCTAAAAGGTTTCCTGAAAGATCTGCCTCCAATTTATAGGCAATGCCCAGGTCTGCAAACAGCAGCAATAGTTTCCTGCCAGTTGGAGTCCAGGCATTTAAAAAAATTGATTTATGCCTTGTGGTTGTGCTGGCTGGGCCAACATTTATTGCCATTCCAGAGAACATTTACAAATTAATCCACTGCTGGGTCTGGAGTCACAGACCAGGCAAAGGGCAAAAGATTTCCTTCCCTGGAGAATGACATTAGCGAACCAGATAGGATTTTACAACAATTGGCAACAGTTTCACCATTGTCATCATCAGACTTTAATTCTGGATTTTTATTCAATTCAAATTTGATCATCTGTCTGGTGTGGGATTTGAACCCAGGTCCCAAGAGCAATATCCTGGGTCTCTGAATTTCTAGCCCAGTGACAATACCACTATGCCACCACCTCCACTAATTTAGAGGCTTGCTCAAAGGACAGTTAAAGAGTCAACCACATTGCTGTGGATCTGGAGTGACATGCAGGTCAGACCAGGCAAGAATAATAGATTTTCTTCACTGTGAGCTGGTAAGTGAGAGAGCTTAAAGGGTTAATTTCTATCTAAAATCTAGTTTTTCCCCTTTAATTTAGCAATTAAATAAAAATTGCTGCTCAAATTGGAAGTTAAGTTTTATTCCAGCCTTAAAACAGAGATATACAAGCTGCCTAAGAGCAGTTGCAGCTGTTAAAGATTGGATTAGTTCTTGTCAGGGGGGATAAAGAGAGACCTTCCTCAGTGCTACCTTGTCTGCCCTGAGTGCTGTTGAGTGCACAGAGTGGGAGTTTGGTGAGACAGAGTGAGTAAAGGGACAGGATGTGGTCCTTATTCTATCTTTTTCCACGGCAGAGAGGGAAAAGCTGATTGGTCAGTAATTGTTAAGGTATTCTATTTATTCTAATTGTATTAAATAGGGGCTGGTTTAGCACACTGGGCTAAATCGCTGGCTTTTAAAGCAGCCCAGGCAGGCCAGCAGCACGGTTCAATTCCCCTACCAGCCTCCCCGAACAGGTGCCGGAATGTGGCAACTAGAGGCTTTTCACAGTAACTTCATTGAAGCCTACAATAAGCGATTTTCATTTCATTTCATTTCAAATAGTTTTTAAAGTTACGATAAGAGATTAAGGTGTATTCTATGCCGATTGGTGGTAGAGGACAGTATAGTGAGGGACATTGACACTGTTCTCCACAGTAAAGAGGCAGAGTCTAGAAGATTGTATTGTCCGATGCCAGTGAACATTTGCTCCGGGCTGATGAGGAGCTTGCAATGGGAGGAGAAGGATCCGGTTGTCATGCTGAATCACGTGTGCATTGTCATGAAGCAAATCAGATTAGAGAAATTAATGCATGGCTCAAAGACTGACTGGTGCAGGAGAAATGGGGTCCGGTTCCTGGGCTGGCACCCATCTTGGGAAAGTGAGATGTGTAATGTTTGAGCAGTCTATGTCTGAATCATGCTGGGACTAGTGTTCTATCCAGCTGCATAACTAGGGAAGTAGAGAGAGTTTTAAACTAAATAGTGGGGACAAGGGATGAAACTTGGTAAGACGTGGCAAGCCAAAGAGTAGAGACAAGGCAAGAGAGAAAGGTATTAATGTGGAAAATAATAAACAGAATGTGACAGGAAGGAATAGAGAGTAAAACCCCGAGATTAAAACAAAATCCAGGCTGGAGGGTGTAATAATAATAAAAGGATAAAACTAAAGCCTCTGATACTGAATGCTCATAGCATTTGAAACAAAAGAGATGGGAACATAGGAATTAGGAGCAAAAGTCGGCAATTCAGCCCCTCGAGCCTGCTCCACCATTCAATCAGATCATGGCTGATCTCCTCCTGGTCTCAAATTCACCTTCTTGCCTGTTCTCCATATCCTTTAACCTGTTTTTAAAATCAGAAATGTAGCTATCTCCTCTTGAAACAATTTAATGATTCAGACTCCACCCGATTATGTATGGGACTGCAAGTTCCACAAAGTTATCACCCTCTGCGAGAAGTAGTTCCTCCTCATCTCAGTTCTAAATCTGTGATCTCTTGTTCTATATTGCCCTACAAGGAGGAACATTTGGTCTACATTTACTTTATCAATCCCTCTTAGTATTTTATACACCTTGATCAGATCCGCCCTCATTCTTCCAAACTCCAGCGAGTATAAATCCTAACTATTTAACCTCTCCTCATACGTCAACCCCTTCCTCCCCGGAATCAATCTTGTGAACCTCCTCTGAACTGCCTCCAATGCCACCACATCCTTCCTCAAATAAGGAGACCAAAACTGGACACAATACTCCAGATGTGGTCTCACCAAAACCCTATACAATTGCAACAACACTTCTCTACTTTAATTTTCCAGTCCTTCTGCAATAAACACTTTGCCTTTTTAATTACATGCTGTACCTGCTTTCTGTGATTCATGAACAAAGACACTCAAATCTATCTGCATAGGCACATTTTGAATCTGCTTACCATTTAGATAATAATTTGTCCTTTTTTTATCCCGGCCAAAATGGATGACTTCACACTATTCACATTATCCACCATCTGCCAAATTTTGGCCCATTCTCCTAGCCTATCTATATCCTCCTGTAATCTCTTTATCTCCTCTTCATTTATGGTTCTACTGGCAACTATAACACAACCCATAGATGGGGTAGATGGATTTATTGGAAAAATTAAATAAAAGAAAAACAAATAGATTTAAAAAAAAATATATGTGACGCTTCCATCTAAACTGCTGACAATGCCGCACATCGTTTTATCATCATAAATAACCTCAGCTGTTACGGAAATTGAACCCGCATTGCTGGCCTCACTCTGTGCCACAAACCAGCTAACTAGCCAAGTGAGCTAAACATTCACTTATATCCTGTACTGCAAGACAGCTCCCTAATCATTGCTTTATCCTGAGCCATTTTCTTGGCAGTTTTTATCAGTGGAGATGGTTGACAACTTCAAATGCCTAGGGGTGCACATCATCAACAATCTGTCCTGGTCCACCCACGTCCACGCTATCACCAAGAAAGCACATCAGCGCCTATACTTCCTCAGGAAACTAAGGAAATTCTGAATGTCCACATTAGCTTCTCCTGAGACTGTCCCCTGGTTGTGGTTCTAGATCCCCTAACTAGTGAAACGATCCTCCCTGCATCCAGTCTATCCAGTCCTGTTGGAATCAGATCTCCTCTCATCCTTCTAAACTCTAGAAAATACAGTCCCAGTCAAACCAAGTCGGATTTCTCCGGGCTCATAGAATGAGGGAGAAGTCAGAATTCCCAATCCACCTAATAGCACGTCTTGTGGGACTGTGGGAAGAAACCGGAGCACCCGGAGGAAACTCACGCAGACACGAGGAGAACGTGCAGACTCCGCAAGACAGTGACCCAAGCCAGGAATCGAACCTGAGACCCAGGTGCTGTGAAGCAACAGTGCCAACCACTGTGCTGCCGTGCCGCCCTCGGGTATTTTATGTTTGCCCTATTATGTATTTTTGTTTCATGTACGGAATGGTCTGTTTGAGTTGCACGCAGAACAATACTATTCATGGTACCTTGGTACACGTGACAATAAACCAATCCAATCCTAGTCTTTGAAGATGACGGGACAGGTTTTTGAAAGCGTCTGAGGTTCTTGACTTGCAAACCTTTGCCATCAGGTGCTGCCAGCTCGAAGATATGCCAAACCTTTATAAAATATTGATTAGCTGGAATATTGGATTCAGTTCTGGGCACCAGATATCACCTTAGTGGAGGTACAGAAGGATTTAGTGGAATGTTATCAGGAATGAGTGAAATAGTTACACAGAGAGACTGGAGGAGCTCCTTAGAGCAGAGTAAGTTGCGGAAGATTTAATAAGGTTTTCAAAATCATGAAAATAATAACGAGAAATAGTTTTGAGTGATGGAACTGTGAGGAAACTGTCGAAAATGATGAAGAGTATCGATAAGGTGGATAGTCGACATCTTTTCCCAAAGGCAGAGGAGTCTGGAACTAGAGGGCACAGGTTTACGGTGAGGGGAGAGATATAAAAGAGACCAGAGGGGAAATGTCTTCACACGGAGGGTGGTGAACATCTGGAACGGGCTGCCAGAGGCAGTGGGAGAGACGGGTACAATTTTGTCCTTTAAAAAGCAGTTAGACAGTTACATGGGCAGGGTGGGTACAGAGGGATATGGGCCAGATGTGGGCAAATGGGACCAGCTTAGTGATAGAAACTGGGCGGCATGGACCAGCTGGGCCGAAGGGCCTGTTACCATACTGTAAACATCTATGACTCTATAAAATTAAGGAATTTGCAAAAGAATCGGAGACAGGATAGAACATAGAACAGTACAGCAGAGTACAGGCCCTTCGGCCCACGATGTTGTGCCGACCATTTATCCTAATCTAAGATCAGTCTAACCTACACACCTTCAATTTACTGATGTCCATGTGCCTGTCTAAGAGTCGCTTAAATGTCCCTAATGACTCTGACTCCACCACCTCTGCTGGCAGTGCATTCCACACACCCAGCACTCTCTATGTAAAGAACCGACCTCTGACATCTCCCCTATACCTTCCTCCAATCACCTTAAAATTCTATCCCCTCTTGACAGCCATTTCCGCCCTGGGGAAAAGTCTCTGGCTATCCACTCTCCATGCCTCTCATCACCTTGTACACCTCCATCAAGTCAAAAGCCCTAGCTCCCTTTCTTCACAAGACATGCCCTCCAGTCCAGGCAGCATCCTGGTAAATCTCCTCTGCACCCTCTCCAAAGCATCCACATCCTTCCTATAATGAGGCGACCAGAACTGGACACAATATTCCAAGTGTCTAACCAGGGTTTTATAAAGCTGCAGCAAAACCTCGCGGCTCTTAAACTCAATCCCCCTGTTAATGAAAGCCAACACACCATACGCCTTCTTAACAACCCTACCAACCTGGGTGGGAACTTTGAGGGATCTATGTACATGGACCCCATGATCCCTCTGTTCCTCCACACTTCCAAGAATCCTGCCTTTAACCCTGTATTCAACATTCAAATTCGACTTTCCAAAATGAATCACTTCACTCCACTCTCTGTGTGAAAAACATACCCTGCCCATCTCCCTTAAACTTTCTCCCTCTCTGTGAACCTGTACCCCCTTGTAAGTGACACTTCCACCCTTGGAAAAATTCTCTGATTATCCACCATGTCTACGCTTCTCTGTCAGCTCTCCCCTCAGCCTCCGTCTTTCCAGTGAAAACAATCCTAGTTTATTCAACCTCTCCTCATAGCCAACACCCTCGAGACCAGGCAAACCTTCTTTACACTCTCTCCAAAGTTACCACATCCTTCTGATAATGTGGTGACCAGAACTGCCACAATACTCCAACGTGGCCTAACCAAGCTTTTATACAGCTGCAGCAGGATTTCCCAACTCCTGTACTCAGTGCCCTGGCTGATGAAGGCAAGTGCGCCGTATGCCTTCTTCATCACCTTGGCAACCTGTGTTCCCACCTTTAGGGAACTGTGGACCTGCACACCCAGTTCCCTCTTTATGTTAATGTTCCTGAGGGTTCTGCCATTTACAGTATAATTCATACCTAGATTTGATCCTCCAAAATGCATCACCTCGCATTGTCTGGATTAAACTCCATCTACCATTTCTATGCCCAAGTCTCCAATCTATCTATATCCTGTTGTATCCTCTGACAATCCTCGGCACTAACAGCAACTCCACCAATCTTTGTGTCATCCGCAAACGTACTGATCAGACCACCCACATTTCCCTCCTTATATACTGCAAACAACAGAGGTCCCAGCACCAATCCCTGCGATTTAACGTGATTTCACCAGGTAAAATTTCAGTCACAAGGACTTCATCCTACCGCAGGTGTCAGCTGTGGCTCACTGGCAATACTCTTGCCCCTCTCAAGTCTCATTCAGAGACCAAACCCTCTTCAGGCTGATACCCCCCCAGTGCAGAACTGTGGGAGGACACTGCACTGCTGGGGGTGCCGACCCCTGATCAAGATGCTAAACTGAGGCCTCATCTACCCTCTCAAATGAATGCAAAATTGCCCAACAACACCATTCAATCAACACCAGGGAGTTTCGACTCAGTGTACTGGGCAGCATCACTAAAGCAGATATCATTTGGTTCTGAAACAGGCACAGTAGGCTGCAGGGCCTCTTTCTGTGCTGTAAAATCCAATGACCCTGTCACTGTATGACTTTAACTTAGAACTAATGGCCATGTAACCTCTTCACTAACCGGGACTCGTCTAATTCTCTGTTTAAGGCTGCCTTTATTTGATGTTCCTCAACACTTGATGCTCATCAGTTTTATCATTCTATAACTCTCACATTAATAGTGTGGATTCTGTGCCTGTCTTCAGGTTCAGTTCTGGGTGTAACAAGCTCAGCCAAGCTGAGGTAAGTTTGTCATTGGTGGGGCCCACAAAATATTCTTCTTGATGCTACTGGCCAACAGGGGAAAGGATTTGAACTCACGTGCCTCTTGACAGTGACCTGAATTGGAATGTGTTTAGGTGCTTAGAGTTGCTATTGAAGAGATTTGAGTGAGGCCCTAACAGGCATTATTGGGACTACACGTATTCAAAGGGTGATACCATAAAACCGTTGCATTTGCCGACTCAGGATTTGGGAAATTAGGAGTGTATTGTTTTTGTGAATCCGCATCATTCTAACCACAGTACATTAATGCGTCTATACTGCAATTATTGCTATATTTACCAAACTGATGAGATTTGTATGTGGTACAGCACGGCACCTAATTAGTATTCTACGGGAATCCCTCAAGTAGTTAGCGTTCTGGAGCAACACTGTCTTCAAAAAAAAGAACAATTAAAAGATCTGGCCTTGAAGAGGAGTTGGCTCTCCACGAACAGCTAATTAAAAATACTGTGCTTTCCCCCAGTTCCTCTTTGTGTGTATATTTAAGTACTCCCTGCAGTTTCTTAAAGTGCATGGCTGCTGTGACCACGAGGTAGCCTGTAGTTTCCATGTAGTTTGCTGAATCACTTTTAGCGCTTCTGAATTACTGCATCTGCTCTCCTACCTTATAAAATCAGTAATTTTTAGTTATAAATTCAATCAGTCTTGTCTGAATCTGATCACTAGTTTTAAATAGCTACATTTTATTTGGTTCAAGTGTCTGATTTTTATTCCCAGATTCTTTATATTTTCAACAAAAGGAAAGCATTTGGTTTTGAAATTGGCATTATTTTGAAATAAACATATACCAGCCTCCCTGAACAGGCGCCGGAATGTGGCGACGAGGGACTTTTCACAGTAACTTCATTGAAGCCTACTTGTGACAATAAGCGATTTTCATCCAGAAGATTTAGAGTGATGTAGGGTAGCCTTGTGTTAACACGATATGCCAAGCTGCACAAGGTGGACACGGTAGCACAGTGGTTAGTACTGTTGCGCCAGGGTCCCAGGTTCGATTCCCGGCTTGGGTCACTGTCTGTACGGAGTCTGCACGTTCTCCCCGTGTCTGCGTGGGTTTCCTCCGGGTGCTCCGGTTTCCTCCCACAAGTCCCGAAAGACGTGCTGTTAGGTGAATTCGACATTCTGAATTCTCCCTCTGTGACCCGAACAGGCGCCGGAATGTGGCGACTAGGGGCTTTTCACAGTAACTTCATTGCAGTGTTAATGTCAGCCTACTTGTGATAATGAAGATTATTATAGTATATTTATTTTTTTATAAATGTTTTTTTATTGGGTTTTTGAACAAAGTATATTTACCGTAATGTACACTGAATAAGATATAAATAGAAGAGAAGGGCACTGGTTTATCTCACTAGGCTAAATCGCTGGCTTTTAAAGCAGACCAAGCAGGCCAGCAGCACGGTTCGATTCCCGTACCAGCCTCCCCGGACAGGTGCCGGAATGTGGCGACTAGGGGCTTTTCACAGTAACTTCATTGAAGCCTACTCGTGACAATAAGCCATTTTCTTTTCATTTAATTTCATATACCACAAAATAAATAAAAAATAAAATAAAGTAACTGGTAAGGTATTATGCACCAGCTCAACAGCAGCTCTGTACAGTTGGCAAAAATTATTTACAACACATAAGGGGGCATCTGTTTGTGGGGGGGGGGGGAGACTAGGGAGGTACATATACATTTGGGTGCCGGGGAAACAATAACAGAGGGCAATACTCGAATGGATCTGGTGTTGGTGTTGTCACTTGCTTCTCCCGGACGGGTTTCGCTGCCGTTGTCGTCTCGCATTCACCTCCGCTTCAGCCGTTCATCCCGTCTTTCTCCCGTATTTTCCTTGTTCTCTCTTCCTGCAGATGCCAAGTTTGTTATTGTTTCCCGTGCCGTCCTTCTGGCTATCATTCCCCCCCCCCCCCCCCCCACACTGGTTCCCCTCAATTGTTCCTGTCTCCTCCCTTCCCCCTCCTGTGGTTTGCCTTTCATTCCTCTTAGGTTTAGCTCCCCCCCCCCCCCTCGTCCCCCTCTCGGTCTATCCCTCCCTCTCATGCCTCAGCTACTTTCCCCTAATTCTTGGCTACCTGGCTATTCTTCTGCTTGTTCGTTGGCCACAAACAGGTCCTGGAACAATTGGGTGAATGGCTCCCACGTCCTGTGGAAGCCGTCCACCTCCGGGAAGAACCTACTCATACGGTTTCTTGTTAAGTGGGATCTATGTACCACCTTTAGTTGTGTCAGGCTGAGCCTTGCAGGAGGAGGTGGAGTTGACCCAATGCAGTGCTTTGCTCCAGAATCCCCACCCTATCTCCATCCCCAGGTCATCCTCCCATTTATTTCTTGTTGCGTCCAGTACGGTGTCGGCCCTTTGTACCGGTGGGTCATACATGTCGCATTATAGTATATTGGAAGAGCAAAAGCAAAATGGTGGTTTAAAAACACAAAATGCCGGATAAATTCAGTGAGCTTTTGGAGAGAGAAACAGATTTAAGGTTTCGAGTCCATATGAATCTTCGACAGGACTGACGCTGGGTTAAAGTGTTCGGCTAATTGCTTTGAATTAAACTTTTTGCTGGAAGGTGAATTCGTTTCATTATTTGAACATTTTGATTTTCTTAAGGATGTGGTCAGACAGTTCACCAAACCAGTATAAAAGGTACAAATCTGGATTGATGATACTTTACATAGACCTGATGTTCTCTGGTAGTACTTAAGGTTAATATGCAGGTTCAGTCGGCAGTTAGGAAGGCAAATGTAATGTTAGCCTTCATGGCGAGAGGGCTAGAATACAAGACCAGGGATGTACTTCTGAGGCTGTATAAGGCTCTGGTCAGACCCCATTTGGAGTATTGTGAGCAGTTTTGGGCCCCGTATCTAAGGAAGGATGTGCTGGCCTTGGAAAGGGTCCAGAGGAAGTTC
Organism: Scyliorhinus canicula; assembly: GCF_902713615.1. Lineage (NCBI taxonomy): Eukaryota > Metazoa > Chordata > Chondrichthyes > Carcharhiniformes > Scyliorhinidae > Scyliorhinus > Scyliorhinus canicula. The sequence continues at coordinate 1,313,579 of NC_052151.1, read as the reverse complement.
ACAAGAATGATCCCTAGAATGAAGAACTTGTCATCTGAGGAACGGTTGAGGACTCTGGGTCTGTACTCGTTGGAGTTTAGAAGGTGAGAGGGGATCTTATTGAAACTTACAGGATACTGCGAGGCCTGGATAGAGTGGACGCGGACAGGATGTTTCCACTTGTAGGAAAAACACGAAGCAGAGGACACCATCTCAGACTAAAGGGACGATCCTTTAAAACAGAGAAGAGGAGGAATTTCTTCAGCCAGAGGGTGGTGAATCTGTGGAACTCTTTGCCGCAGAAGGCTGTGGAGACCAAATCACTGAGTGTCTTTAAGACAGAGATAGATAAGTTCTTGATTAATAAGGGGATCAGGGGTAATGGGGAGAAGGCAGGAGAATGGGGATGAGAAAGTATCAGCCATGATTGAATGGCAGAGCAGACTCGATGGGCCGAGTGGCCTAATTCTGCTTCTATGTCTTATGGTAGTTTAGAAATGCTCTTCCCAAGGGTGCCAAATTTTCCATTAGGTTTAGTCCTTGGATGAGTCTTGGATGGGGGTAGCACAGTGGTCATTCTCGAGGAATTGTGTCACTTCAAATAGGAGATTCTTCTGAGCTCCCTTCTGAGCAAGGGTCTCCCAGGTGTTGATGTCTATGTTGCATTTCATGAGGTATGAAAATGTCATAAACTGATGCAGAAAATAATCAAAAATGCTGATGAAATGCTGATCATGATACTTCAAGGTTTTAACCCCTTTTTGTATGATATTCCATGCTTTCGCTATACCAGTCATTGGTTAGACCACAAATAGAGTACTATGAATGGTACTGAGCACCATACCTTAAGGAGGATAGATTGGCCTTGGAAAGTGTGTAATGTGGATTTGCATGTATGATATCTGGACTTCAAGGGTAAAATGTTACGGAGCGATTACACAGACTAGGGTTCTAGTCGCTGAAATATTGTACGTTAATGGATGATTTCATCAAAGGGTTTTAGAGGCAGCACAGTAGCACAGTGGTTGGCACTGTGGCTTCACAGCGCTAGGGTCCCAGGTTCAATTCTGGCCTTGGGTCACTGTCTGTGTGGAGTCTGCACGTTCTCCCCGTGTCTGCGTGGGTTTCCTCTGGGTGCTCCAGTTTCCTCCCACAGTCCAAAGACGTGCAGGTTAGGTGGATTGGCCATGCTAAATTGCACTTAGTGACAGGTTAGGAGGGGTTATTGGGTTACGGGGATAGGGTGGAAGTGAGGGCTTAAGTGGGTCGGTGCAGACATGATGGGCTGAATGGCCTCCTTCTGCACTGTATGTTCTATGTTCTATGTTTTCAAGATATTAAAGGGAACAGATTGGGTTAACAGATCAGACATGATCTCATTGAATGAATTGTATGGACAGGAGAAAACCATGTGGCTCCTTGAGCCGGTCATATTCAGTGTGATTCGATTCCATATACTCCCCCTTTTGTCTCATATACCTTAATACCTTGGGATAGCAAAAATCTATCAATCTCTGATTTAAAATTTAAATTCAATTAGAATGTCATTTGCAGAAGAGAAGTCTCTCTATAAACATTAAAACATTGCTTCGGTCTCACCTGGGGTATTATGTCCAGTATTGGGTACCACACTGTCGGAAGGATGGGAAGTCAGTATGGAGAGTGCAGAACAATTCACAACAATGGTTCCAGGGGTGAGGAACTGTAGTTACACAGATCAGTGATTTTCAAACATTTTACCCGGGACCCATTTCTAACACCCGCCCATCCTTCGGGACCCACGCCAGCCGACCTTCGCCACTCATGGCGGCCGACCTTCGTGACCCACGCCAGCCGACCTTCGCCACTCATGGTGGCCGACCTTCGTGACCCACGCCAGCCGACCTTCACCACTCATGGCGGCCGACCTTTGCGCCCCACGACGCCTGAACTTTGCGACCTACCATTTTCGCTTGCCTTTAATGTGACAGCTGAGGCTGCTTGGTCCTCACCATATCACTTGCTCTGTTTTTTCATGTTACATTTCTGATAATCAGCTAATGATTTAAGATCTCACTGTATCCGGTGAAAATAAATCAAGGTGTTTGTCCTCGAGCTCTCCATGCTTCGTCTTCAAATGTCTTTGAAGTTTTGAGGGTTTGAAACTTTCATTTGCCAGTGCTTCCCTGAATATAACACACATGAACTTTGAATCCGGATTTGCATTGGCACAATTAATAACCCACACCTCAAGTAATCATCTTTATGCTGCTTTGTTCCTGTTTTCAGCTTCTTCTTCATGGGCTGGTCATCAGAGACCCTGGAGCTCACACCAGCACTGCTGGCAGCTACAAAATGGAGGAATTTCTCTCACGCACCCAGAACGGGTGACGTCAGTGTACCGGGCACGTGACCTGCTCTCTGCCACCGCTTCAGGCAGGAAGACGCCAGTATTTTAAAAAGAAATCTGCTCCTATGTCAGGAGGAGGCGGTCTGCTCCACTGGGTTCCAGGCCTGTGCATGCACGGAACGGTCACAGCCGGCATATTTTAAAAAGCTGGTCACGTCACTGCGCACTTCTTCCTGCGATTGGGAATGCCGTGCATCATGGCCCCGCGACCCTCCCGACACCCGCCCATGGCCCACCCACCGGCCACAACCTTGGGTTTGAAAATGACTGAAATAGATAGATTGGAGACATTGGGTCTGTTCTCCTTGGAGAAGAGAAGGTTAAGAGGAGATTTAGTAGAGCTTTTTTCATCTTCTTTATTGGGACATGAGCATCGCTGGCTGGGCCAGCATTTATTGCTCCTCCTTAATTGCCCTTGAGAAGGTGGTGGTGTGCTGTATCTTGAACGGCACCCAGACTTACTGTCCATGTGTTGCAGGAATATCCACCAGTGATGTTATTCAAAGTCATGAGGGGTCTGGGCAGGTTCGATCAAGGCATTGAAAAAGGTATTGGATTATTATCTGCGCCAGGGACCCAGGTTTGATTCCGACCTTGGGTTACCTTCTGTGATGTAAGGGGCCTTTCTGTTTATTCCCTATTTATTTCCTTATTGCTCCTTTCTTTGATCTTTGCTGTTACATTTTTGATCCATAGATGATTTATGGACATGTGTCTTTAAGGCAGCCTAATTCTTTAATTCAAGCAGAAGGAAACGTTGGTCTGTGCCTTTATTTCAAGTAGAGGATTTCACCAGCAGGAGAGACCACTGTTAGTTTGTGCTGGTTCAAACCGGAGCTGTGGACTGTCTGGCACCAATGACAGAGATTGGCTGGGACTCAGTTTGATTGATTTGCTGGTGGCCAAAAGGTTGTGCTGTGCCTGGTACCAGGCGGTGATTGGATCTGATCCCACTGGAATGTTTTCAGAGTCATGAGGGTTCCAGTTTGGTTTGAGTTTTAATGCTGGAACCTGATTTAACTAACTCTCCCGCAAAGATCCAGCTAAACTGTCTCCTGTAAGGCCAACTGTGAAGACTTACTTTCCTTCCCATTCTCTTGAGACTGCAGAAGCCTAAAGTCAACCCATGAGCTGGAAGCAAGGTTTGATGTGAAATAAGGTGTTTCTCCAGACAGGTATAGACCTGAATGCGGACCTTATTTTAAAAATAAATTTAGAGTACCCAATTAATTTTTTCCAATTAAGGGGCAATTTAGTATGTCCTATCCACCTACCCTGCACAGCTTTGGGTTGTGGGGGCGAAACCCACGCAAACACGGTGAGAATGTGCAAACTCTACACAGACAGTGACCCGGAGCCGGGATCGAACCTGGGACTTCGGCGCTGTGAGGCTGCAGGGCTAACTAACTGCGCCACCGAGCTGCCCCTGAATGCGGACCTTGAGCTGAAGGCCCAGCTCGATGATAACTATAGTGTCTCTCTAGAAAGCCTGCATTTTCTAAATTGCGGGGACCCTGAATGAATGATTCTACAAGAAGACCATTACCGGCTGTAACCCAGAGACTTTAATCAGCAAGGGCGCTGTGAGGAAAACGTGTTAAAGAACCACCATCTGAAGCAAAGACTCTTTTGACCTTCATCCTAATTATTTTTAATCCTTTCCAGCCCTTTGTGTTTGTCTGTCTTCTGTGTGTGGGTAGAGGGTGGGACAATTAAAGTGGGCAGTAGGTATTAGCTTGTTGTTATCAAGTTATATTTACTGCATATTTCATGATAATTCTTGGTATAAATAAACAGTAATCGTGTTAAAGCCTCCACACCTGGTGACTGTAATTACTGGGCCGCCAAGGGCCAAAGACTTGTGACTCCGGGGCGAGTGGGGCTGGAATTGCCTGCACACTTTCCCAGGGTGATGTAACATTGGGGAGTCTGCACATTCTCCCCGTGGGTTTCCTCTGGGTGCTCTGGTTTCCTCCCACAGTCCTAAGATGTGCAGGTTCGGTGGATTGGATGTGACAAATTGCCCCTTAGTGTCCAAGATATACAGATTAGGTGTCTTAAATTCTGTCTTAAACAGGCAAACTCTTATTTTTAAACAGTGAACCTCTAATTGTGGATACTCCCTCAAAAGAAAACATCCTTTCCACATCCGCCCTGTATGTTTCAATCAGGTTACCTCTTACAAGACTACACACGCAGTGGGCCAAATGCACTCCTTCTGTGCTATGATAATTCTGTGAGACGTTTGCCTTTAATTTTTATCCCCTCACTCCCAGTGTCCCTGTTATCCCCTATTTATACATGATCAAAGTACATAAAGAATGCCCTTCACCTGTGTATTTTAACAATATAGTTGACATACTATTAACAAGGAGTAGGGGAATGGCACAATGTATATAGTTCTTTCTGAGACCCAGTGTGTGGATGATGGGCTGAATGGTCTCCTATTTTTTAGGTAATCTAGTATTTTCTAATTGGTGTTGCATAGTATTCCAGCAGACAGGCTTTCAGGAGATTGCGGAAGCTTTTTATAATGGATGGCAATAAATGCTGACGGACGTCACATCAACCTCACTACACTAACAGTCTACGGTTGAATACTATATAAAGGGTCCAGAAATGTTTCTGTCCCATAACTGCAAACTCTTGGGTTGTGTAACAAACTATAAAATAAACATTGGCTTGGAATTAAATGTGAACTATAAAAGGTGTGTGTGTGTGTTCCAAGGTCATAGCAGACAGCAGTTTCGTTCGTTGCTTTGGAGCATTTCTTTCCTGTAACCTGGTGGTTTCCTTGAAGGCAATCAGCTTTAACTTGAAACTAGCTGAAAAGGTCAGACAATGCCACGGTGCTCAACACACGGGAATCACGCTGTGCATTTATTGGAACTATAATGTTCACTGGAGAGATCCAAAGCATTGTTTACAATTCTCTCAGGAACTTTGTTTCTTTATTCCTGACTCCTCTCTGACCCAATTTTCAAGGTGAGAGGGGAAAAGTTTAAGGGAGATGTGCGTGGAAAGTTTTTTATGCAGAGCGTGGTGGGTGCCTGGAACGCTTTGCCAGCGGAGGTGGTAGAGGCGGGCACGATAGCATCATTTAAGATGCATCTAGACAGACATATGAACATAGAACATAGAACAGTACAGCACAGAACAGGCCCTTCGGCCCTCGATGTTGTGCCGAGCCATGATCACCCTACTCAAACCCACGTATCCACCCTATACCCGTAACCCAATAACCCCCCCCTTAACCTTACTTTTTAGGACACTACGGGCAATTTAGCATAGCCAATCCACCTAACCCGCACATCTTTGGACTGTGGGAGGAAACCGGAGCACCCGGAGGAAACCCACGCACACACGGGGAGGACATGTAGACTCCGCACAGACAGTGACCCAGCCGGGAATCGAACCTGGGACCCTGGAGCTGTGAAGTATTTATGCTAACCACCATGCTACCGTGTTGCCCCAACACGGTACGAACGGGCGGGGAACAGAGGGAAGTAGATCCTTGGAAAATAGGCGACAGGTCTAGATAAAGGATCTGGATCGGTGCAGGCTGGGAGGGCCGAAGGGCCTGTTCCTGTGCTGTAATTTTCTTTGTTTGTTCAATGAACAGCAGCAACCTGCATTTGTGTTGGACCATCAACATATTCAAACATTCCAAAACTCTTCAATAGAGAGTTACAAAACAAAATTTAACATTCGACCACATAAGGTGATTGGTAAAGAGGTAGCTTTTCAAGATTACCTTAAAGGAGGGAAGCAGGTTTTGGGTGGAGGGTCAGGGAGAATGTTGGAGAGGTTTAGGGAGGCGGTTCCAGGTGGAGAGAAGTTTAGGGAGGAGGTTCCAGACGGAGAGGTTTCGGGAGGAGGTTCCAGACGGAGAGGTTTCGGGAGGAGGTTCCAGAGAATTACACAAGTTCACAACTCTCTGAGACAAGTATTTCTTCCTCATCTTGGTCCTGAATGGCTGACCCCTGATTCTTAGGCTGTGACCCCTAGTTCTGGACGACCCCAACATTGGGAACATTCTTCCCGTATCCAGCCTATCCAGTCCCATCAGGATTTTATATGTTTCTGTGAGATCCCCTCTCATTCTTATAAACTCCAGTCAGTACAAGCCCAGTCGATCTAGTCTTTCTCCATCTGTCAGTCCTGCCATCCCGGGAATTAGTCTGGGGAACCTTCGCTGGACACCCTCAATAGCAGGAATGGCCTTCCTCAAACTCGGAGACCAAAACTGCCCACAATACTCAAGGTATGGCCTCACCAAGGCCCTGTATAACTGCAGCAAGACTCCTATACTCAATCCTCTGGCTATGAGGGCCAGCATGCCATTAGCTTCCCTCACCGCCTGCTGTACCTTTAGCGACTGTTCCACCATGACACCCAGGTCTCCTTACACTTCCCCTTTTCCTAAACTGCCACCATCCAGAGAATAATCTGCCTTCCTGTTTTTCCACCAAAGTGGATAACCCCACATTTTCCCACATTATATTGTATTTGCCAAGTATTTGCCCACTCAGCCAGCCTGTCCAAGTCACCCTGCAGCCTCTCTGTATCCTCCTCACAGCGCACACTGCCACCCAGCTTAGTATCGTCTGCAAATTTGGAGATATTGCAATTCCTTTATCCAAATCATTCATGTAGATTGCGAAGAGCTGGGGTCCCAGCAGTGAACCCTGCGGTACCCCACTAGTCACTACCTGCCACTCTGAAAAGGATCCATTTATCCCTACTGTCTGCCAACCAGTTCTCTATCCACATCAATACATTACTCCCAATATTTTGAGCTTTAATTTTGCTCACTAATCTCATGTGTGGGACCTTGTCAAAAGCCTTTTGAAAGTCCAGATACACAACATCCACTGGTTCACCCTTGTCCACTCTACTGGTCACATCCTCAAATAATTCCAGAAGGTTTGTCAAGCATGATTTCCCTTTAGTGAACCCATGCTGACTGGGACCAATCCTGTCCCTGTTTTCCAAATGCTCAGTTATTTCATTCATAATAATTGACTCCAGCATTTTCCCCACAACCCATGTCAGGCTAACCGGTCTATAATTCCCTGTTTTCTCTCTCTCCCTCCTTTTTTAAAAAGTGGGGTTACATTAGCTGCCCTCCAATCCATTGGAATTCTTCCAGAGTCTATAGAATGCTGGAAAATGATCACCACTTTGCCCATTATTTCTAGGGCTACTTCCTTAAGTACTCTGGGATGCAGAGCATCAGGCCCTGGGGACTTATCGGGTTTTAATCCCATCAATTTCCCCAATACAATTTCCTGACTAATAAGGATTTCCTTCAGGTAGGGGGAGGGGGCTGAAGTGTAGAATGCTGGCTGCAACAGACTACACATCAGAACGTCTGGAACAAAGAAGTCAATGGTGGTCATCTTGGTTGGGCCCCATACAATAGGAAACCCTGGAGTGCAGGAGCACGTCCACATGCAGAGTGCGGCTGACCCTGCAGAAGTGAGGGGGATAGTCACCTGAAACGTCAGGGGACTTGATGTTTCAGTGAAAAGATCCAGAGTCATCTGAGGGCTGACAGAGTCTTCCTCCAAGCGACACACCTGAGGGCTGACAGAGTCTTCCTCCAAGCGACACATCTGAGGGCTGACAGTCTTCCTCCAAGCGACACACCTGAGGGCTGACAGAGTCTTCCTCCAAGCGATACATCTGAGGGCTGACAGAGTCTTCCTCCAAGCGACACATCTGAGGGCTGACAGTCTTCCTCCAAGCGACACATCTGAGGGCTGACAGAGTCTTCCTCCAAGCGACACATCTGAGGGCTGACAGAGTCTTCCTCCAAGCGACACATCTGAGGGCTGACAGTCTTCCTCCAAGCGACACATCTGAGGGAGAAGGACCAGTTGAGGGTCAGAAAGAGTCAGGTAGGACAGACCTACCACACTTGCTACAAGACGAGGACTAGCCGGATGACCAGACTGTTCAGTGAGGGGACGACATGTACTGCAACGAATATGGTGATGGACCCAGGGCTGGGAGGGGTGGGGCAGTACATAATTGTCAGCGGTGTCCTGGAAGAGGCACCGGTGCTCCTGGTGAATATATATGCCCTGAGGAGAGGTTAGTAAAGTTTCTAGAACACGTAATAGAACAGAGAGTACAGAAGGTGGCAGGAACTTCAGGCAGAGCAGAAACGGGTACAGATATGAGAAGGGAGGTGGTCAATGCAGGACTGAGTGTGTTGTGCCTAAATGCACAACTAAAAACAAGGTAAATGAGCTTGTTGCGCAAATTGAAATTGGCCGGTACGATGCTGTGGGCATCACAGATACGTGTCTGCAAGGGGATCAGGGCTGGGATCTAAACATCCAAGGATATGGTAGAACACTTGCGAGTATTGACAGGCAGAGAGATCTGGGCATGTCCACCGATCAGTGAAAGTGGCAATGCATGTGGATAAGGTGGTCAAGAAGCCATACAGCCCACGAGCAGTCGAGGCATTCAGCCTCTGATCTTTGGGTAAGCGCAAAATCCTACCAACTGTCCTGGCTTGAGACAATTCACACTTCTTTAACCTGGGGTAACCCCTGTCCCTGCATCTGTAAAGACATAATTACCTGCAAATGCTCGCATTCTAAGCATTGTACAGCATCTTTGACTTTGTCTATATAAATGTTTCTGGAACCGACCTCTTCATTCACCTGAGGAAGGAGCTGCGCTCCGAAAGCTAGTGTTTGAAACAAACCTGTTGGACTTTAACCTGGTGTTGTAATACTTCTTACTGTGCTCACCCCAGTCCAACGCCGGCATCTTCACATCAAAGAAGCCATATGGAATTGAATATAAAAATTGGCAGGTCATGTTGCAACATAAGGTCCTGCTGTACAGGACCTTAGTTAGACCCTATTCGGAATATTGTGTACAATTCTGGTCGCCACACTACCAGAAGGATGTGGAGGCTTTGGAGAGGGTGCAGAAGCGGTTTACTAGGATGTTTCCTGGTATGGAGGGTATTAGCTATGAGGAGAGGTTGAATAAACTCGGTTTGTTCTCACTGGAACGACGGAGGTTGAGGGGCGACCTGATAGAGGTCTACAAAATTATGAGTGGCATAGACAGAGTGGATAGTCAGAAGGGGCTGTTTAGCACACAGGGCTAAATCGCTGGCTTTGAAGGCAGGCCAGCAGTACGGTTCAATTCCCGTCCCAGCCTCCCCGAACAGGCGCCGGAATGTAGCGACTAGGGGCTTTTCACAGTAACTTCATTTGAAGCCTACTTGTGACAATAAGCAATTTTCATTTCATTTTCATTTCATTTCATTTTCAAGCTCTTTCCTAGGGCAGGAGAGTCAAGTACTAGGGGACATAGGTTTAAAGTGCGTTGGGAAAAGTTAAGAAGTGATGGGAGCAGGTACGATAGCGGCATTTAAGGGGCATCTAGACAAATATATGAATAGGGTGGGAATGGAAGGATACGGACACCGTAAGTGCAGACGGTTTTAGTTTAGGCAGGTATCATGGTCGGCGCAGGCTTGGAGGGCCGAAGGGCCTGTTCCTGTGCTGTATTGTTCTTTGATATGTGTCCTATCGAAAGGACAGGCAGATGGGCAGCGCTGCATTGTTAGTAAGGAATTCACAGAATCAAAGACTAATACAGTACAGAAGAGGTCGTTCGGCCCATCAAGTCTGCACTGACACATGAAAAGCCCTGACCTGACCACCAAATCCCACTGGCCAGCACTTGGCCCATAGCCTTGAATGTTCTGACGTGCCAAGTACTCATCCGGGTACTTTTTAAAGGATGTGAGGCAGCCCACCTCTACCCCCTTCCCAGGCAGTGTGTTCCAGACCCTCACCACTCTCTGGGTAAAAAGGTTTTTCTCAAATCCCCCCCTGAACCACCCGCCCCTCACTTTGACCTTGTGTTCCCCTCGTAACTGACCCTTCAACTAAGGGGGACAGCTGCTGCCTAGCCACCCTGTCCATGCCCCTCAAAATCTTGTCCACCTCGATCAGGTCACCCCTCAGTCTTCTCTGCTCCAGAGAAAACAACCCAAGCCTATCCAACCTCTCTTCATAACTGAAATGTTCCATTCCAGGCAGCATCCTGGTGAATCCTCTCTGCACCCCCTCCAGTACAATCACATCCTTCCTATAATGTGGTGACCAGAATTACACAGTTCTCCAGCTGTGACCTCACCAAAGTTCTATACAACTCCAACATGACCTCCCTGCTTTTGCAATCTATGTCCCAGTTGCTAAAGCGAGTGTCATAAGCCTTTTCACCACCATATTAATCCACCCTTCTGCCTTCAGAGATCTTTCATCGTATACTTCCTTGTTAAATTACTCCTTCCAAAATAAGGGAGGAGCGGCATAGACGAGCCTTTTCAGGGTTAAATTCCAACTGGACTAATCCGCCTATTTGACCATCCCATCTATATCTTGTTGCTCGTTCTGGGTGAGTGTGCTTAACACTCAATTTGGCTCTGTTTCGTTACTTAGCTTTGGAGTCGCCAGGTATCGTTAAGATACCGCCACAAGTTTCAAGGTCAAGTTCAAAGCAATAAAACCATACACCAATTAGAAGTTCAAACAAGACACGTTTATTATATTACAGCAATCTACTAATCATGCATATAAAACTATAAGACTAGGCTAATCCTACCACTATTAGGCCAAATACTTATCTGGACAAGGGGACTGCCGGAGCAGGGAACAACGGCTTCTAGCTTTGTCCTGGGTCTGCAGGCTTCCAGTAGTTATGGACTACAGGGGGTCAGGAGTGTCTACTCTCGTAGAGTGCGTTGTGACTTACTTGTTGGCGGCTGCTGTCCAGACCTCTCCTCCTCAAGGTTCTTCTGCTGCAACGGTGTTCTGCTGGGAGGGCTGGCTGGTCAAGGAGAGGCTGGCAGAGAGAGAGAGCTGGGGTCGCGGTCTCTGTCTTATACTCCTCTCAGGGCCTTGCGCCCACCTGGGTGGACCCTCTCTACTCTCGCAATCGATAGGGTCTCTTCCCAATCGATTGATTTGAATTCCCCAAAAGCGGGGCAGTACCTTCGATCACTGGGGCGGTTCTTGGGACTTATTGCTTTGGGCTTCTTTGGCGCCGAAAGGTCTGGCCTTCCATTCAATGTATCGATCTGTGTTTAACTTGTTTCCATTGTATCTGGGGATCGCCCGGTATCACCTCATTAGTACGCTAACTGTTTCTTTTCATAGTGCTGTCTGGTTTCTGCAGCAGTCAAAACTGGTTTCTGCAGTAGTCTGAATATACAAGCGCTTTGCAAGCTGCTTGCTTTACAACATGTCCAATTTCCCTGCATTCCTTGCAATCTTCCATTTTGTGTTGGGCAGTGGTCACCCCAGGTGGCTACAATCTTCCTGTAACCCAAGACACTCAACCTCAGTTAACCACCCGGCCAATCTTTCTGTCATTTGCAAACTTACTGATCCTACCCCCCACATAGTCATTTATGTCATTTATATAAATGATAAACAATAGTGGGCCCAGCACAGATCTCTGTGGTACCACACTGGACACTAGCTTCCTGACACTAAAGCAGCCGTCTGTCATCACCCTCTGTCTCCTACAGCTCAGCTGCTTTGCATCCACCTTACCAAGTTCCCCAGTATCCCATGTACATTTGCCTTCTTTATAAATCTCCCATGTGGGACCTTGTCAAAGACTTTGCTGAAATCCATGTAAACTACATCAACTACACTACCCTCATCTACACACTAAGTCACATGCTCAAAAAAATCAATCAAATTTGTATGACCTCCCTCTGACAAAGCCATGCTGACTATTCAGGGGCTGATTTAGCTCACTGGGCTAAATCGCTGGCTTTTAAAGCAGACCAAGCAGGCCAGCAGCACGGTTCGATTCCCGTATCAGCCTCCCCGGACAGGCGCCGGAATGTGGCGACTAGGGGCTTTTCACAGTAACTTCATTGAAGCCTACTCGTGACAATAAGCGATTTTCATTTCATTTCATTTCCTGATCAAACCCTGCCTCTCCAAGTGGAGATAGATTCTCAATGAGGCCTTTGTGACTACAACTGAGAGCTGTACACCTATGAGCCTCTGGAGGGGGACTCGAAATGAACCGGTTCCTCAACCAGCTGGACAAAGCAGGCATGGGGAAGGAAGAGAAGCCGGGACTGGAAGCACCATTAGAACTGGGGGAAATCATGGAAAGTATCAACTCCATGCAGTTGGGGAAGGCACAGGGGCCTGACGGATTCCTAGTGGCCTTCGATAAAACATTCATGACAGCACTGATCCTGCACCTGCGGAAGATGTTGAAGGACTCACTATTGAAAGGGCCCTGCCCCCCCACACAGATACACACACACACACACAGTACACTGATGCAGGGCTCAATATCACTGACCCGACAGAGTGTGGGTCATACAGACCTATCTTATTCCGAAACACCGACGCCAAAGTTCTGGTGAAGACCCTGGTGGGGTGACTGCAGAGTTTCACGCCAGATGTAGTCGCGGAAGATCAGCCGGGCTTTGTCAAGGGTGGAGAACAAACGGTGAACATCGGCCGCCTGCTGAACTTGATCATGACCCCACCCGGGCAGGAGACACCAGAAGTGATCATCTCCCTGGGTGTGGAGAAGACCTTCAACAGAGTTAAACGGGGGGGGGGGGGGGGGGGGGGGGGGGGTACCTCATGAGGTACAGGATGGTTTGGGTACCTCATGAGGTACAGGATGGTTTGGGTTTGGGCCGGGGTTCGCCTCGTGGATGAACCTACTGTACAACACTCCCATGGTGAGCATAAGGACAAACAAACACCACCAGCAGGAGGCAAGGATGCCCATTGTCCCCGCTGCTATTTTCCCTGGCAATTCAGCCACTGGCTGTCGCTCTCAGATCGGCGATGGGGTGGAGAGGCATCCAGAGAGGAGACAGGGAGCACAGAATCTCACTCTGTGCAGATGGCCTGCTCCTCTACGTCTCAAACCCTGCAGCCAGCATGGAAAGAATAATGGAACCCCTTTCAGTCACTTCTAACTCTCCCACCATACACTGCCCATTATTTTATTTATTTTTACTTCTCGCTAAAGAAAGTGGGATGTTGTCCGCTTGGAAGCTGCTGTATAAATGTCAGTTGTTAACCAATAAATCTAATCACAGCTATCTAAGAAACCTTGGTTTATTACAAACTGGTTGTAGAATATTCTAGTTAGTTAAAGCCCTGAATTCTGATGGTCCAACAAAATAATTAAGGATTTATAATAATAATCTTTATTGTCACAAGTAGGCTGACATTAACACTGCAGTGAAGTTACTGTGAAAAGCCCCTAGTCGCCACATTCCGGCGCCTGTTCGGGTCACAGACGGAGAATTCAGAATGTCCATTTCACCTCACAGCATGTCTTTGGTGACTTGTGGGAGGAAACTGGAGCACCCGGAGGAAACCCACACAGACATGGGGAGAACATGCAGACTCCACACAGACAGTGACCCAAGCCGGGAATCGAACCTGGGGCACTGGAGCTGTGAAGCAACTGTGCTAACCACTGTGCCACCATGCCACCACGCACATTTAACATTTTACTGAGGAAAATCTTTGTGCAGAAGAGATTTACCAGGATGTTGCCTGGTATAGAGGGCATTAGCTATGAGGAGCGGTTGAATAAACTCTGTTTGTTCTCACTGGAACGACGGAGGTTGAGGGGCGACCTGATAGAGGTCTACAAAATTATGAGGGGCACAGACAGAGTGGATAGTCAGAGACTTTTTCCCAGGGTAGTGGGGTCAATTACTAGGGGGCATAGGTTTAAGGTGCGAGGGGCAAGGTTTAGAGGAGATGTACGAGGCAAGTTTTTTACACAGAGGGTAGTGGGTGCCTGGAACTCGCTGCCAGAGGAGGTGGTGGAAGCAGGGACGATAGTGACATTTAAGGGGCATCTTGACAAATACATGAATAGGATGGGAATAGAGGGATACAGACCCCGGAAGTGTAAAAGGTTTTAATTTAGACGGGCAGCATGGTCGGCACAGGCTTGGAGGGCCGAAGGCCCTGTTCCTGTGCTGTACTTTTCTTTGTTCTTTGTTCAAATAGTAATTCCCTGAATGTAGTATTTTTACGGTACCCTTCTCTTTGTATGTATGGATAGCCTGCAGCGGTTTGGGAAGACAGGTCACCACCACCTTCTGAAGGGCAATTAGGGGTGGGCAATAAATGCTGGTCTAACCAGCAAAGCCCACATCCTGTGACAGAATGTTTAAAAATGCCCAGTCTGAAGCCAGACTAGACAATCCTGATACAGTCAGTAAAAGGACAAATTAGTGAAAATGTTGAGGTTGAAATCACTGTTGATCTGAACTGGCAGTGACTTAATAAATGATTTTATTGTGTGTGTTTTTTAAACCCTATCGGCTAGATTCAACTTGGAAAGGACTTAACCGGAACATGAAACAAGTTTAAACAATAACCATGTCCTCGGAGTACTGAATGTATGCCACTGTTTTTTAGCATCAGGCAAAGTAACCCCATTGCAGTGTTTGTATCACTGCTCAATGAATCTATTCAAACCCATTTCACACAATCATTTCCCTCCTTTATTCCTGGAGCACTTAATATTTTTACAAATGTTTATTACATTTTCTTTCAAATGTGAATAACTGTTTCAATAACCATTTGTGGTAATGCGTTCCAGATTTTAATAACACTCAGCATCAAAACTATTCTTCTGATCTTTTCTACACTTCTAGTGGTCACAGTGAAGAAGTTTCCTTGCCTAAGTTTCACATTAACCCACACTCACTGGCAAATCTCAAATGCAATCCATCTTCTAATACATTGAATTGAATATTTTTCTTCTTTACTAAATGCTTTACCCATGGCATTTACCTCCTCTCCTGGCCACCGCTACCTCTTGGTGCTCTTCTCATACTACCCTTCATTGCAATCCCTCTATCTTCAGTGGGAAAGCCTTCCCAAACCACTGTGTCTTGTCATGATTCAAGTCATGGAACTGAATGTTGAGTGAGACATAAAATGGATAGATGTATTATTGCCCGTTCTGCATCTCCACCTCGGCCAATTTCACTGCCATGAAGCTATCATTAAGGCTTGTGAAGCTTATCATTAAGGGGACGGGCCTTGTCGGCGTAATTGGGAACCCATTGGGAGTAGTAAGCGAAGAAACGCAGGCAGCGTTTGAGGGATTTGAAGGTATTGGGAAGAGTTCCATCAGGGGGCGCATACGTTCGGGGTCGGGGCCTATCACTCTGTTACGCACTACGTAGCCGAGGATGGCTAGACGGTCGGTGCTAAACACGTACTTATCCTTATTGTAAGTTAAATTAAGGAATTTTGCGGTTTGGAGAAATTTCCGGAGGTTGGCGTCATGGTCCTGCTGGTCGTGACCGCAGATGGTGACATTATCGAGATACGGGAAGGTAGCCCGTAATCCGTACTTGTCGACCATTCGGTTCATCTCCCGTTGGAAGACCGAGACCCCATTTGTGACACCGAATGGAACCCTAAGGAAGTGGTAGAGGCGTCCATCAGCCTCGAACGCGGTGTACTTGTGGTCACTTGCGCGGAGGGGGAGCTGGTGATAAGCGGACTTAAGGTCCACAGTGGAGAAGACTTTGTATTTCGTGATATCGTTTACCATGGCGGAAATACGGGGGAGAGGATACGCGTCCAGTTGCGTAAACCGGTTGATGGTCTGGCTATAGTCGATGACCATCCGGTTTTTCTCCCCAGTCCGGACCACCAGCACTTGGGCTCGCCAGGGACTGTTGCTGGCCTCGATGACCCCTTCCGTCAGCAACCTCTGGACCTCGGACCTGATGAAGGTCCGGTCCTGGGCGCTGTACCGTCTGCTCCGTGTGGCGACGGGTTTGCAATCGGGGGTGAGATTAGCAGACAAGGAGGGGGGGTCCACTTTGAGGGACGCGAAGCTGCAGACAGTGAGGGGGGGTATAGGGCCGCCGAATTGGAAGGTCAAGCTCTGCAGGTTGCACTGGAAGTCCAGTCCTAGGAGTGCCGGTGCGCAAAGGTCAGGGAGGACAAGGAGTTTGTAATTTTTAAAAACCTTCCCTTGGACCGTGTGGTCCGCGATGCAGCAGCCGGTGATGCGGACGGAGTGCGAACCTGAGGCTAACCCGATTTTGTGTTTTACCGGATGGACAGGGAGCACGCAGCGTCTTACCGTGGCAGGGTGAACGAAGCTTTCCGTGCTCCCGGAGTCCAGCAGGCAGTCCGTCTCGTGGCCGTTGAGGTGGATCAGCGTCGTTGTTTTGGCGAGCGTGCGTGGCCGTGACTGGTCGAGTTGAATGGCCGCGAGCCGTGGAGAAGAACAATCGTCACAGTCGTCGTCGGCCGAGTAGTTGCTGGCAGAACCTTGCGTGCCAGTCCAGGATGGTGGTGCCCAGGATCCGCACGTGGAGTCGGGGTCCCAAGATGGCGGTGCCCAGGACCCACACGTGGAGTCGGGGCCCCAAGATGGCGGCGCCCAGGACCCGCACGTGGAGTCGGGGCCCCAAGATGACGACGCCCAGGACCCGCACGTGGAGTCGATGCCCCAAGATGCGCGCCTCCCCCTCTCCTCCGGGCACTTCCAGCACACCGCGCAACTCTCTCCTCGCCGCCCCCGGGCCCCTGAAAGCCCCTAGTCGCCACATTCCGGCGTTTGTCCGAGGAGGTTTGTTCGGGAGCCGTATTCTGTGAAATGCAGTAGCACCTTTTACTATATTAAAGTTGTTTTAAATGGATCGTCAGTGTTTTCTCCTTTAACCTTTGACCTGAGTCAGTTGAGCATTGTTGGTTTATTATGAATGTTTATTAGAGATAATAATGACAGAGGAAATATAACAGAGTTCCTGACTTCTGGCCCTGATGTAATGTTAATTCCTGTCGTCTGTGCAGAGTCATGAGACACACCCACTGGGGTTCTTATCGCATGTTTATACAAGCAGTGTGTGATGTAAACGCTATTGTTATGACATTTTGATATTTCATTACCACACCAGCCATTTATCAACCAGAATTAATATGGTTACACTACTGTAGAAACCACCTAAAAACAAACTAACATTCAGTACAAGCAAATATCAAAATATTGGAGATACTGGAAATCGAAACTGAACAGAACAGTCTGGAAACACAGCAGATCAGTAGGTGTAGACAAGTTAAAGTTTTGGGGGTGAATCTTTCTTCAGAACAGAAATAAGGGAAGAGAGGAATATTAATGTAGTCAGGAAAAGGGGAGAGGGTTAGACTTTGAAATGCTGCTCCAGCCTGTCCCCACAAGTGCATTAATGTAGGAGATCATTGCAGTGAAGAACACTAAGGCATTAAAAGACAAAGGGTGTATTTTCTCCCCTGGTATGGCCAGCAAACTATACTGGTTTGGGAGACCACCTGCTAGGAGGCCTTGTCAATCCGGAGGCCCAGGCCTGACTCACAGCAGGCAGGGAGCCTGTGTCAATCCGGAGGCCAAGCCTGGCTCACAGCAGGCAGGGAGCCTGTGTCAATCCGGAGGCCAAGCCTGGCTCACAGCAGGCAGGGAGCCTGTGTCAATCCGGAGGCCAAGCCTGGCTCACAGCAGGCAGGGAGCCTGTGTCAATCCGGAGGACCAGGCCTGGCGCACAGCAGGCTGGGAGCCTGTGTCAATCCAGAGAACTAGGCCTAACTCACAGCAGGCTGGGAGCCTGTGTCAATCCGGACAGGCCTGACTCACAGCAGGCAGGGAGCCTGTGTCATTCCGGAGGACCAGGCCTGGCTCACAGCAGGCAGGGAGCCTGTGTCAATCCGGAGGACCAGGCCTGACTCACAGCAGGCAGGGAGCCTGTGACAATCCGGAGGACCAGGCCTGACTCACAGCAGGCAGGGAGCCTGTGTCAATCCGGAGGACCAGGCCTGACTCACAGCAGGCAGGGAGCCTGTGTCAATCCGGAGGACCCGGCCTGACTCTCATCAGGCAGGGAGCCTGTGTCAATCCGGAGGACAGGCCTGACTCACAGCAGGCAGGGAGCCTGTGTCATTCCGGAGGACCAGGCCTGACTCACAGCAGGCAGGGTGCCTGTGTCATTCCGGACAGGCCTGACTCACAGCAGACCGGGAGCCTGTGTCAATCCGGATAACAGGCCTGACTCACAGCAGGCCGGGAGCCTGTGTCAATCCGGAGGACCAGGTCTGACTCACAGCAGGCAGGGAGCCTGTGTCAATCCGGAGAACAGGCCTGACTCACAGCAGGCAGGGAGCCTGTGTCAATCCGGAGAACAGGCCTGACTCACAGCAGGCAGGGAGCCTGTGTCAATCCGGAGGACCAGGCCTGACTCACAGCAGGCAGGGAGCCTGTGTCAATCCGGAGGACCAGGCCTGATTCACAGCAGGCAGGGAGCCTGTGTCATTCCGGAGGACCAGGCCTGACCCACAGCAGGCCGGGAGCCTGTGGCAATCTGGAGGACCAGGCCTGGCTCACAGCAGACAGGGAGCCTGTGTCATTCCGGAGGACCAGGCCTGACCCACAGCAGGCAGGGAGCCAGTGTCAATCCAGAGGCCAAGCCTGGCTCACAGCAGGCAGGGAGCCTGTGTCAATCCGGACAGGCCTGACTCACAGCAGGCAGGGTGCCTGTGTCAATCCGGAGGACCAGGCCTGACTCACAGCAGGCAGGGAGCCTGTGTCAATCCGGAGAACAGGCCTGACCCACAGCAGGCAGGGTGCCTGTGTCAATCCGGAGGACCAGGCCTGACTCACAGCAGGCAGGGAGCCTGTGTCAATCCGGTGGACCAGGCCTGACTCACAGCAGGCAGGGAGCCTGTGTCAATCCGGAGAACAGGCCTGGCTCACAGCAGGCCAGGCGCCTGTGTCAATCCGGAGGACCAGGCCTGACTCACAGCAGGCAGGGAGCCTGTGTCAATCCGGAGGACCAGGCCTGACTCACAGCAGGCAGGGAGCCTGTGTCAATTCGGAGGCCCAGGCCTGACTCACAGCAGGCAGGGAGCCTGTGTCAATCCGGAGGACCAGGCCTGGCTCACAGCAGGCAGGGAGCCTGTGTCAATCCGGACAGGCCTGACTCACAGCAGGCCGGGAGCCGGTATCAATCCAGAGGACCAGGCCTGACTCACAGCAGGCTGGGAGCCTGTGTCAATCCGGACAGGCCTGACTCACAGCAGGCAGGGAGCCTGTGTCAATCCGGAGGACCGGGCCTGGCTCACAGCAGGCAGGGAGCCTGTGTCAATCCAGAGGACCAGGCCTGGCTCACAGCAGGCAGGGAGCCTGTGTCAATCCGGAGGACCAGGCCTGACTCACAGCAGGCAGGGAGCCTGTGTCAATCCGGACAGGCCTGACTCACAGCAGGCAGGGTGCCTGTGTCATTCCGGACAGGCCTGACTCACAGCAGGCAGGGAGCCTGTGTCAATCCGGAGGACCAGGCCTGACCCACAGCAGGCCAGGAGCCTGTGTCAATCCGGAGGACCAGGCCTGGCTCACAGCAGGCTGGGAGCCTGTGTCAATCCGGACAGGCCTGACTCACAGCAGGCCGGGAGCCTGTGTCAATCCGGAGGACCGGGCCTGACTCACAGCAGGCAGGGAGCCTGTGTCAATCCGGAGGACCAGGCCTGACTCACAGCAGGCAGGGAGCCTGTGTCAATCCGGAGGACCAGGCCTGACTCACAGCAGGCAGGGAGCCTGTGTCAATCCGGAGGACCAGGCCTGACTCACAGCAGGCAGGGAGCCTGTGTCAATCCAGAGGACAGGCCTGACTCACAGCAGGCAGGGAGCCTGTGTCAATCCAGAGGACAGGCCTGACTCACAGCAGGCAGGGAGCCTGTGTCAATCCAGAGGACAGGCCTGACTCACAGCAGGCTGGGAACCTGTGTCAATCCGGACAGGCCTGATTCACAGCAGGCAGGGAGCCTGTGTCAATCCGGACAGGCCTGACTCACAGCAGGCAGGGAGCCTGTGTCAATCCGGAGGACCAGGCCTGACTCACAGCAGGCAGGGAGCCTGTGTCAATCCGGAGGACCAGGCCTGACTCACAGCAGGCAGGGAGCCTGTGTCAATCCAGAGGACAGGCCTGACTCACAGCAGGCAGGGAGCCTGTGTCAATCCAGAGGACAGGCCTGACTCACAGCAGGCTGGGAACCTGTGTCAATCCGGACAGGCCTGATTCACAGCAGGCAGGGAGCCTGTGTCAATCCGGACAGGCCTGACTCACAGCTGGCAGGGAGCCTGTGTCAATCCGGAGGACCAGGCCTTGCGCTGATATCAATGCACTGGACTGTGATCGAAAACAGAGCCTTGGGATAGTTCTCCAGCTCTGGGCCCTGCCACATCATTAGACTACAGTTTCCATCTTAAATGGGCTTATTGCTTGTCTGTAGGAGCCACCCAGGTCATTCGCTGTGAATGCCTGGTGAGGGTTGCCATGGTAACAGTGATTGTCGATTTTTCTTCCATTTTCCAGACACTACCGCCCTACAAAGGCGATGTCCACTGCAAAAGTGATGGTTGGTGTACAGCTAGAGTTAGGTGTAAAATTAAAACAGGTTGAAAACAATTGGTTGAAGCCTAAGATTATTGAAATTGATGCTTAAACCAGAGGAGGTCCATGAATACGAGGTTATAAGGATAGTAGCCTGCGAGGAGAATCAGAAACGGGAAGCGCTCCCACATTCTCTGATGCATCCATCCAACCTTTACTGACTTTTAAGTGAGAATGGAATAACCTCTGGAGATTGAGGCCAAGAGGCCTAAAGAGAGATTCATATGGAGCGAACATGTACATCAAACTATGCAATCCAGCAATCTGAGAACTGCCACATGGTGAAGATATTGAGGTAACCAGTAACTTTGCAAGGGTGGCTGTAGTAACAAAAGATACTGCCCTCAATCCGCATTGGAATGGACAGTTTGGTCACCTGCTGCTGCTTTTAGTCAATAGCTGATATATCGACCAAGGCACTAGAAACAACAACGGCAAACCCAGCTCTGTCGACCCTGCAAAGTCCTTGTTACTGGCATACAGGAAGCAAAGAGTAGGAATTAACGGATCTTTTTCAAATTGGCAGGCATGAATGAAATGAAATGAAAATCGCATATTGTCACGAGTAGGCTTCAATGAAGTTACTGTGAAAAGCCCCTAGTCGCCACATTCCGGCGCCTGTCCGGGGAGGCTGGTACGGGAATCGAACCGTGCTGCTGGCCTGCTTGGTCTGCTTTAAAAGCCAGCGATTTAGCCCAGTGAGCTAAACCAACCCCATTCTAGTAACTAGTGGGATACTACAGGGATCGTTGCTGGGACCCCAGCTATTCACAATATATATCAATGATTTAGATGAGGTATCTAGATGTATATCTCCAAATTTGCAGATGACACCAAATTGGGTGGGAGGGTGAGCTGTGAGGAGGATGCAGAGATCCTTCAGTGTGATTTGGACAAGTTGAGTGAGTGGGCAAATGAATGGCAGATGCAGTATAATATGGATAAATGCGAGGCTATCCACAAAAATGATAACGCAGACTATTATCTGAATGGCCACAAATTAGGAGTGGGGAGTGTGCAGCAGGACCTGGGTGTCCTCGTACACCAGGACTGGACAGGGTAGATGCAGGAAGAATGTTCCCGATGGTGGGTATGTCCAGAACCAGGGGTCACAGTCTGAGGATATGGGGTAGACCATTTAGAACAGAGATGAGGAGAGATTTCTTCACCCAGAGAGTGGTGAGCCTGTGGAATTCATAGAATCATAGAATTTGCAGTGTAGAAGGAGGTCATTCGGCCCATCGAATCTGCACCAGCCCTTGGAACGAGCACCCCACTTAAGCCCATGCTTCAAACCTATCCCCATTGCCCAGTAACCCCACCTAACCTTTTTGGACACTACGGGCAATTTAGCACAGCCAATCCACCTAACCTGGACATCTTTGGCTTTGGGAGGAAAGCGGAGCACCCGGAGGAAACCCACGCAGACACGGGGAGAACGTGCAGACTCCACACAGACAGTGACCCAATCGAACCGGGTGTTAAGTAATGGGTTAAGAGACATTCCAATTAGTTGTCTCATTTATGTTAAGTATCCAATAATTGACACTGATATGTAAAGGGGCTTCAGGTGGCCTTTGTGTCAGGTGATGTGATGTTAGAGTTTTGTGCAAAGTCTGTTGAAGTAAATTAAAGGTGTTTGTGAAAAAGCAGCAGAACTTTTGACTCTTTATACTGCAGCAGCTAAACACCTAAACAAATGGTAGCAGAGGATGGTTGCTGTGCTAATGTGAAGGGTTGAAAGATACATCTTTTCCAGACCAAACTAAGGAGTGAGTGAGAAAAAAAACCAAAACAAAAACAAAACAGATATATGGCTGAACCGAGGATAAAGATGGCCGGATATGACTACCCCCCCTTATTTTCTGAAAGGGGATCGTACGACCAATGGAGAAGTGCAGTAATTATGTGGACTAAGGTAACTGCCTTGGGAAAGAGAAAACAAGGTATGGCATTGGCTCTTTCTTTACCTTATGGCAGTGAAATACGAAGCAAAGCTGAGCTGGAATTGGAAGAGTTACTCAGAAGAAGGTCTGCAGACTTTATTATATTATATGGATAAGATTTATAAAAAGGATGACTTGTTAAGTGCGTATGAAGCATGGTCGGATTTTGATAGGTTCTGGAAAATAGAGGATGGAAGACTATATAATGGAATTTGGCAGACTATATAAAAGGCTGCAGAAACACAACCTGGAATTTCCACAGTCTGTGTTGGCCTTTAAATTACTTGACTGTGCTAGAGTGAGCAACGTAGATAGGCTCCTGGTTTTGACAGGAGTTCAGTTTGCGGATAAGGATACCTTATTCGATCAGATGACAGAAGCTTTAAAAAAGTTTCTGGGGAAACATTCGATTCCGATGGCTTTGATGACCCAAATAGGTCAGCCTGCAATAAGGCAGAATATGGAAGACACACTATTAACAGGATGGCGAAATCGCATGGCTACAAACATGTTCCAAGACTATAGAGGGAGATCGGGACCCAGAAAGTATGAAGACAGAAACCCAGTTGGAACCTACAATAGGAGGATGAACCCCAGAAATGCCCAGGGTTTGATAAATCGATGTTTTCGATGTGACTCTCAATACCATTATGCTTTCAACTGCCCAACATGTTATAATAGAGTGACACATAAGAGTCAGAAGAGGAAAAAGATAGTGACCCGAAAGAAGGCATTGTCCTAATAACAAGCAGTTTTACGCCGGTAATGAGGGTGTTGGTTGCAGAATCCTTCAATTGTGCTGTATTGGACAGTGGCTGCACATCTACTGTGTGTGGGATTGACTGGTTAAAATGTTACCTGGACTCTTTGAATGCTGAAACTCGTAACAAGGTTAAAGAATTTGAACGTTCCACAAGTTTCAGGTTTGGGGATTATAATACTCTGAAGTCGCTGAAAAGAGTGGTGATCCCTTGCAATATTGCTGGAGTGAATAATTTCATTAGCACGGATGTTGTATCAAGTGAGATACCTTTGCTTCTGAGCAGACCGTCAATGAAGAAAGCTCACATGAAACTGGATATGGAACAAGATAAGGCAACAGTTTTTGGAAAGACGGTGGACTTACAATTTACACAGTTGGGACATTATTGTATTCCATTACTGACAAATAATATTTCAAGTACAGTTGTTAAGGATGTGTTAATGGCAGTTGAAAATGGGACATTAGCTGATAAAAGGCTTGTTGTCTTAAAACTGCAGAGGCAATTTGCGCATCCGTCTCCTCGGAGGCTGAAACATTTATTAAAGGATGCAGGAGTAAGGGATGAAGACTATACTAAACTGATAAAACAGGTTAGTGATCGCTGTGAAGTTTGTAGGAAGTACAGAAGGACGCCAGCACAACCGATAGTGACCTTACCTTTGGCCAAGGATTTTAACAACATTGTGGCCATGGACCTTAAGATCTGGGATAAAGCCAATAATAAATTTATTTTGCATTTTGTAGATTTAGCAACCAGATTTAGTCAATCAACGATTGTACGAAGTAAAGAAAAGGGAGTAATTCTGGATCAAATCGTGGAAAAATGAATAAGGATAGGAATGGGCCCACCAGTAAAATACCTTACGGACAATGGGGGAGAATTTGCTCATGATGAGTTTTGGGATATGTGTGAAAATGTGAATATCACAATTATGAATACGGCTGCGGAAAGCCCATTTAATAATGGTGTGTGTGAAAGAAACCACGCAGTAATAGATGACATGCTCCGGAACATTTTGGCAGATAGACCAAACTGCAAGTTAAATTCAACATTAGCATGGGTGGTACATGCAAAGAATTGATTGCAGATGGTTGGGGGGCTATAGTCCTTATCAATTAGTGTTTGGTCGAAATCCTAAAATTCCATCCATTTTGGATGACCAGCCTGCAGCTTGGGAAGGGACTACAATTAGTTCTGCTTTTGCTGAACATTTAAATGCATTACATCGCAGGAGAAAAGCTTTTTTGGAAGCAGAAGTCCCTGAAAGAATTCACAGAGCTTTAGGACATAATGTACGGCCATCAGATGCATTTTTCAGCAAGGAAACATAGTATACTATAAGAGAGACAATTCTAATGAATGGAAAGGCCCAGGGAAGATCATAGGCATAGATGGCAAAACAATTATTTTGCAACATGGTAATCAAACTGTTAGGGTACGTTCATCAAGGATAATGGGTACAGATTACAATTTTCAAATTTAGACAGAGCAGACAGACATGATGAGGAACCAGAGTCATCTGGTACGCACGTGCTACAGAACTATGAGGACCAGTTAATTGATACAGCCAGGGTTTCTGTAAAGGAACGCAACATTTCTGATGAATTAGAACAGGCCATTTTTCCGAAAGGGCAACTGCCAAAAGTTGGTACAAAAGTGACATACTTGCCTGAAGGCTCTAGTCAATGGAAGGATGCAACTGTTATTAGCAGAGCAGGGAAGGCCACTGGAAAGTATAAACATTGGCTGAATGCACAGCATTCAGGGTAGGGAATCAAGACCAATGGATTGGGAAAACGAAGTTCAAAAATGGAGGGCACAGAAACGCAGTGCCAGTTCAGATAGTACATCGGATAGTGACCAGGTTTGCTGGAAAAGGTCGAGAACTATTGAAAAGACATCCCACAGCAGAAGGGAAAGATCAAGCAGTAGCAGTACAGAACGAGATACCAGGCGGGAGAGGGGATGTAGTTTATCAAGATTTTGGAACATGAGTAAGACTACGAATACTAATAGGAGTAGAAGCCCACAGGCACGTGAGATTTTGGGGGCTTCCAATAAACTAGATGAAAAAGTTATCAAAGATGCCAAACAGCACGAACTGCATAGTTGGAGTGAATTGGGATATACACGGAAGTACCGGAGAGGGGACAAAAAGCTCCATCCCACAGATGGATTTGCACGGAAAAGGTTCTTCCGGATGGAACTTATAAGGCAAAGGCCAGGCTTGTGGCAAGGAGATTTGAAGAAAACTTAGAAGTTCAGAATTTAAGGGTAGATTCACCTACGGCAGGAAAGGTTATTTTAAAGATTTTCTTGGCTCTATTAGCCACAAAGGCATGGGAATGCAAATCTATAGATATAAAAGCTGCCTTTTTGCAGGGGCATCAGCTCCAAGGAGACATTTTTCTCCATCCTCCGAAAGAGGCAGCTAACACAGAAGTGAACAAATGTGTGCCTGGATTAAATGATGCGTCTGGAGTCTGGTATTTTTCGGTAAGGTCAGTTTTGTTAAAGTTAGGCTGTTGCCAGTTGAAAGCAGATCCGGCAATGTTTTACTGGCACTATAAAGGAAATCTTTCTGGCATCTTTATGATGCATGTCAATGATTTTTGTGGGGTGGGACTAGTGATTTTGAAGCTATTGTAATCTCTGGTTTGAGGAAAGAATTCAGGGCTGGAAGTCAGGCTTCCTGTGCATTTAAATATATTGGACTGGAAATCGGACAGACTAAGTTAGGGGCAACTTTACGTCAGCAATCTCATTTGGAAAGCATCAGCCCAATAGCAATCAGCTGTGGCCGGGTTTCACAAAAAGATGCAACGGTTTCAAACATGGGAAAAGAGCAACTGCACAGTTTAATTGGGCAACTGAATTGGTTAGGCAGACAGACGAGACCGGACATGAGTTTTGATGTCTCAGAGTTGAGTACAAAAATGAATGACCCCAAAGTGGAAGACATAATTAGAGCAAATAAAGCGTTGGTCAAACTAAAAATGCAGGAGTGTGTTTTGAGGTTCCAGGTTTTAGGTGACCTTAGGCACTTGAAACTCATAGTTTATAGTGATGCATTCTATGCAAATTTATGTGATGGGGTTTCAAGCGCAGGAGGTTTTATAATTTTCCTTTTGGGGAACAATGGTAAATGTTGCCCTCTTGTGTGGGAAATAAAGAAAATAAGGAGAGTGGTCAAAAGCACTTTGGCTGCTGAGACGTTTAAGCCTTGTAGAGGCACATTGACAATAGATCCCTGTGGGAAAATGTGCACTCTACAAAAAGTGTCAATGAAAAAAGGCTCAGGATAGACATTGCAAGTTTGAAGCAGATGTTGGACAGAGGGGAGATAGCAAAAATTAAATGGGTCAACAGTAGTTATCAATTGTCAGACTGTTATACAAAAAGAGGGGCTAGCTCACAGAAATTTTTGGATATTGTTAATGAAGGGCGCCTGTTTCTGTGACTTTTTTCGTCTTCCAAAAAAAAAGAAGGGGGGAAATTGCGTGTGTGCTTTTGAGTTTCTTGTAACTTTGTTTCACCTAATTTTTTTTTTCCTCCAAGGAAGGGGAGACTGTTAAGTAATGGGTTAAGAGACATTCAAATTAGTTGTCTCATTTATGTTAAGTATCCAATAATTGACACTGATTATGTAAAGCGGCTTTGTGTCAGGTGATGTGATGTTAGAGTTTTGTGCATAGTCTGTTGAAGTAAATTAAAGGTTTTTGTGGAAAAAACAGCGGAACCTTTTGACTCTTTATACTACAGCAGCTAAACGTGTAACACCTGGGACCCTGGAGCTGTGAAGCAACTGTGCTAACCACTGTGCTACCGTGCTGCCCACGGTAAATTTGTTAACACAGGAAGTAGTTGAGTGGAAAACATTGTATGGTTTCAAGAAGCAGTTAGATATAGCACTTGGGGCAAAGGGGATCAATGTGGTGGGAGGGGGAGTGGGATTAGGCTATTGAATTGCATGATCAGCAGAATGGGCTTGAAGGGCCAATTGACCTCCTCCTGCTCCTATTGTTTCTATGTTTCTAACATCTGGGGGCTTATGCCAAAATTGGAAGAGCTGTCCCACAGACTATTCAAGCATCAAACAGCCTGACATAGTCATACATTTGGAACTGTACCTTGTGATAACATCCCAGACACCATTATGACCATTCCTGGGTATGTCCTGTCTCACCAGCAGGACAGACCCAGCAGAGGTGGCGCACAGTGGTATACAGTTGGGAAGAAGTTGCCCTGAAAGTCCTCAACATCGACACTGGACACCGTGAAGTCTCATGGCTCCAGGGCAAACATGGGCAAGGAAATCTCCTGCTGATTAGCATGGAGTATAGGAAGTGCAAGAGGGAACTTAAGAAAGCAATTCGAAGAGCAAAAGTGCATGAAAAAGGACTTGCAAACAAGATTAGGGAGAATCATGACTTGGTTTCAATTTGAATTGGAATTGTTTTTGGAGCAAGCAATGAGATTTCATAGAATTTACAGTGCAGAAGGAGACCATTCGGCCCATCGAGTCTGCACTGGCCCTTGGTAAAAGCACCCTACCTAAGCCCACACCTCGACCCTATGGCCATAACCCCATCTAACCTTTTTTGGTCACTAAGGGCAATTTAGCATAGCGAATCCACCTAACCTACACATCTTTGGACTGTGGGAGGAAACAGGAGCACCCGGAGGAAACCCACGCAGACACGGGGAGAACGTGCAAACTCCGTACAGACAGTGACCCAAGCCGGGAATCGAACCTGGGACCCTGGAGCTGTGAAGCAACAATGCTAACCACTATGCCACCGTGCTGCCTGTGCTGGATTAAGGCTTTGCCCTGTCTACTCTGTAGTATTCTATGTATGTATTCTATCAATACATTAAGGGGATGAAGTAAACCAGGGAAATTTTAGAGCCCATTGGAGACCAAGGGGGTAATGTGTGTGAGAAGCTGCAGCATATTGGTCGGGTGTGAAATGGATACCTCTTATAGGTCGTCACTCAGGAGAAGGAGGGCATAGGTACAGAATTCAGGAAATGGGATTGTGAGGACATTGAGCAGTTTGACAAAGGAAGTGAGGAGGTATTGAAGGCTTTGATGGGCTTTAAACTAGACAAATCTCCAGGCCCGGTGAGTTGTATTCCAGGCTGCTGTGGGAGGCAGGGCAGGAAATTGCAGGAACTCTGATGCAAGTTCTTAATTCCTCTCTGGCCACGAGGGAGGTGCCAGAGGACTGGAGAACAGCTGATGTTCCACTTTTCAGGAAGGATGGTGGAGATAAACCAGGGAATTACAGACCAGTGAGTCTCACATCAGTGGTAGGGAAACTATCGGAGAAAATTCTGAAGGAAAGAATTAATTTCCATTTGTAAAGGCATGGGTTGATCAGGGATCAGGGATAGTCGGCACGGCTTTATCAGAGGGAGGTCATGCCGAACAAATTGGATAGAATTTTTTGATAAAGTGACCGTGTGTGGATGAAGGGAGTTATAATAATCTTTTTTTAAATATAAATTTAGAATACCCAATTCATTTTTTTTCAATTAAGGGGCAATTTAGCGTGGCCAATCCACCTACCCTGCACATCTTTGAGTTGTGGGGGCGGAACCCAGGCAAACATAGGGAGAATGTGCAAACTCCACATGGACATCGACCCAGAGCCAGGATCGAACCTGGGACCTCGAGGCTGTGAGGCAGCAATGCTAGCTACTGCACCACCGTGCTGCCCTTATAATAATCTTTATTACTGTCACAAGTAGGCTTACATTAACACTGCAATGAAGTTACTGTGAAAATTCCCTAGTCGCCACATTCCGGCGCCTGTTCGAGTCACAGAGGGAGAATTCAGAATGTCTAAATTACAGCAGATCTTTCGGGGCTTGTGGGAGGAAACCGGAGTACCCGGAGGAAACCCACGCAGACACGGGGAGAATGTGCAGACTCCAACAGACAGTGACCCAGCGGGAAATCGAACCTGGAGCCCTGCGCTGTGAAGCAACAGTGCTAATCACTATGCTACCGTGTCGCCCCATGCAGTTGATGTGGTTAATATGGATTTTATCAAAGCCTTTGACAAGGCCCCACATGGGGGACTGATGGAGACTGTGAAGCACATGGAATACAAAGAAACTTGTCAAGATGGATCCGAAACTGGCTCAGTAATAGGACACAAAGGGTGGTGGCAGAAGGCAGTTTGTGTAACTGGAGGCCAATGACCAGCTGCGTAGCTCAGGGGTCAGTGCTAGGTCCCTATTGTTTATTTTATATACATATAACTGATATAGACGAGAATGTGGGGGTAACGAGAAGTGAGTTTGCAGACAATATCAAGATTGGTAGGGTGGTTAACAGTGAAGAAGAAGGTCATAGGTTGATAGAGATGGATTGGTCATATGGGCAGAGCAGCAGCAGATGGTATTCAACCCTGATCCGTGCGAGATCATGCACTTTGGAAGAAGGGAGTATGCAATGAATAGCAGGACATTGGGAATCTCAGAGGAACAGATGGATATTGGGGGACTTATTCACAGATCCTGGAGGTGGCAGAATAGGGTAGTTAAGGCATATGGGACACTTGCCTTTATCAGTCATGGCGTAGAATATAAGAGCAGGGAGGTTATGATGGAGCTCTACAGAACGTTGGTTAGGTCACAGCTGGAGTACTGTGTGTAATTCTGATCACCTCACTTGGGAAGGATGTGATTGTACTGGAGGGGGTGCAGAGGAGATTCACCAGGGTGTTGCCTGGAATGGAGCATCTGAGCTGTAAGGAGAAACTGAACAAAGAACAAGGAAATTACAGCATAGGAACAGGCCCTTCAGCCCTCCGAGCCTGCACCAACCATGGTGGCCATCTGTACTAAAACCCCCTACCCTTCCTGGATCCGTATCCCTCTATTCCCATCCTATTCATGTATTTGACAAGACACCCCTTAAATGTCACTATCGTCCCTGCTTCCACCACCTCCTCCGGCAGCGAGTTCCAGGCACCCACTACCCTCTGTGTAAAAAAACTTGCCTCGTACATCTCCTCTTGCCCCTCGCACCTTAAACCTATGCCCCTATCCACCCAGTCTATGCCCCTCATAATTTTGTAGACCTCCATCAGGTCACCCCTCAACCTCCGTCGTTCCAGTGAGAACAAACCGAGTTTATTCAACCACTCCTCGTAGCTAATGCCCTCCATACCAGGCAACATCCTGGTAAATCTCTTCTCCACCCTCTCTAAATCCTCCACATCCTTCTGGTAGTGCGTTGAACACAATTGAACACTATATTCCAAGTGTGGCCTAACTAAGGTTCTATACAACTGCAACATGACTTGCCAATTCTTATACTCAATGCCCCGGCCAATGAAGGCAAGTATGCTGTATGCCTTCTTGACTACCTTCTCCACCTGTGTTGCCCCTTTCAGTGATCTGTGGACCTATACACCTAGATCTCTCTGACTTTCAATACTCTTGAGGGTTCTACCATTCACTGTATATTCCCTACCTGCATTCGACCTTCCAAAATGCATTACCTCACATTTGTCCAGATTAAACTCCATCTGCCATCTCTCCGCCCAAGTCTCCAAATGATCTAAATCCTGCTGTATCCTCTGACAGTCCTCATCGCTATCCGTAATTCCACCAACCTTTGTGTCGTCTGCAAACTTGCTAATCAGACCAGTTACGTTTTTCTCCAAATCATTTATCTATACTATGAACAGCAAAGGTCCCAGCACTGATCCCTGAGGAACACCACTAGTCACAGCCCTCCAATTAGAAAAGCACCCTTCCATTGCTACTGTCTGCCTTCTATGACCTAGCCAGTTCTGTATCCACCTTGCCAGCTCACCGCTGATCCTGTGTGACTTCACCTTTTGTACCAGTCTACCATGGGGACCTTGTCAAAGGCCTTACTGAAGTCCATATCGACAACATCCACTGCCCTACCTGCATCAATCATCTTTGTGACCTCTTCGAAAAACTCTCTCAAGTTAGTGAGACACAACCTCACCTTCACAAAACCATGCTGCCTCTCGCTAATACGTCCATTTGCTTCCAAATGGGAGTTGATCCTGTCTCGAAGAATTCTCTCCAGTAATTTCCCTACCACTGACGTAAGGCTCACCGGCCTGTAGTTCCCTGGATTATCCTTGCTACCCTTGTTAAACAAAGGAACAACATTGGCTATTCTCCAGTCCCCCGGGACATCACCTGAAGACAGTGAGGATCCAAAGATTTCCGTCAAGGCCTCAGCAATTTCCTCTCTTGCCTCCTTCAGTATTCTGGGGTAGATCCCATCCGGCCCTGGGGACTTATCTACCTTAATATTTTTCAAGATGCCCAACACCTCGTCTTTTTGGATCTCAATGTGACCCAGGCTATCTACACACCCTTCTCCAGACTCAACATCCACCAATTCTTTCTCTTTGGTGAATACTGATGCAAAGTATTCATTTGGTACCTCGCCCATTTCCTCTGGCTCCACACATAGATTCCCTCGCCTATCCTTCAGTGGGCCAACCCTTTCCCTGGCTACCCTCTTGTTTTTTGTGTAAGTGTAAAAAGCCTTGGGATTTTCCTTAACCCTATTTGCCAATGACTTTTCGTGACCTCTTCTAGCCCTCCTGACTCCTTGCTTAAGTTCCTTCCTACTTTCCTTATATTCCACACAGACTTCGTCTGTTCCCAGCCTTCTAGCCCTAACAAATGGCTCTTTTTTCTTTTTTAAAATAAAATTTAGCATGGCCAATCCACCTATCCTGCACACCTTTTAGGTTGTGGGGGTGAAACCCACGCAGACACGGGGAGAATGTGCAAACTCCTGACGGACAGTGATCCAGGGCCTGGATTCGAACCCGGGCCCTCAGCGCCGTAGGCAGCAATGCTAACCACTGTGCCACCGTGCTGCCCTCTTTTCTTCTGTTGACGAGGCCTACAATATCTCTCGTTATCCAAGGTTCCTCAAATTTGCCGTATTTATCCTTCTTCCGCACAGGAACATGCCGTTCCTGAATTCCTTTCAATTGACATTTGAAAGCCTCCCACATGTCAGATGTTGATTTACCCTCAAACTTCCTCCCCCAATCTAGGTTCTTCAGTTCCTGCCTAATATTGTTATAATTACCCTTCCCCCAATTTAGCACATTCACCCTAGGACCACTCTTATCCTTGTCCACCAGCACTTTAAAACTTACTGAAGATAGAGTACTGAGGGTGGCACAGAATGTAATCTGGTTGGGGGTCTTCAGTGTCCAATATCAAGAGTAGCTTGGTAGCACCTCTGACTGAGCTGGCCGAGTACGAAAGCACATAGCTGCCCAGCTGGGTCTGACAGGCAGTGAGGGAACCAACAAGAGGGAAAAATGCACTCATCCACAAGACCTCATCCTCACCAACCTGCTTACCGCAGATGCATCTGTCCATGCAGTGACCACTGCATAGAGCATAGAACTATAGAATCCCTACAGTGCAGAAGGAGGCCATTCAGCCCATCGAGACTGCACCGACCCTCTGAAAGAGCACCCTACCCAGGTCCCCGTTCTGGCACCACAACCCCGTATCCCATCCAACCTACATATCTTCGGACACTAAGGGGTAATTTTAGCATGCCCAATCCGCCTAACCTGCACATCTTTGGACAAAGTCCCATCTTCACATTGAGGATACCCTGCATCGTGTTATGTGGCACTACCACCGTGCTAAATGGGATAGATTCAGAACAGATCTAGCATCTCAAGACTGGCCATCCATGAGGTGCTGTGGGCCATCAGCAGTAGCAGAATTGTATTCAGCCACAATCTGTAACCTCATGGCCTGGCATATCCCGCACTCTACCAGGGGATCAACCCTGGTTCAATGAAGAGTGCAGGAGAGCATGTCAGGAGCTACACGAGGCATACCGAAAAATGAGGCGTCAACCTGATGAATCTACAACACAGGACAATTTACATGGCAAACAGCATAAGCAGCAAATGATAGAGCTCACAACCAAATGGATCAGATCTAAGATCTGCAGTCCTGCCACATTCAGTCATGAATGCTGGTGGACAATTGAAAAACTCACTGGAAGAAGAGACTCTACAAATATCCCCTTCCTCAATGACGGAGGAGCCCAGCACATCTGTGCAAAAGACAAGGCTGAGGCATTTGCTACAATCTTCAGCCAGAAGTGCCGAGTGGATGATCCATCTCGGTCTCCTCCAGAGGTCCCCAGCATCACAGATGTCAGTCTTCAGCCAATACGATTCACTCCGTGTGATATCAAAAAATGACTGAAGACACTGAATACAGCAAAGGCCCTGACAATATCCCAGCAATAGTACTGAAGGCTTGTGCCCCAGAACTTGCCGCCCCCCCCCTAGCCAAGCTGTTTCTGTACAGCTACAACACTGCCATCTACCCAGCAATGTGGGAAATTGCCCAGTGTGTCCTGTACACAAGAAACAGGGCAAATCCAACCCAGCCAATTACCGCCCTATCAGTCTACTCTGCATCATCAGCAAAGTGATGGGAGGAGTCATTAACAGTGTTATCAAGCAGCACTTACTCAGCAATAACCTGCTCACGGACACTCAGTTTGGGTTCCCCCAGGGTCACTCAGCTCCTGACCTCATTACAGCCTTGGTTCAAACATGGACAAAAGAGCTGAATGCCAGAGGTGAGGTGAGAGTGATTGCCCTTGACATCAAGGCAGCATACTAATGATAAATCTTTTTATTGTCACAAGTAGGCTTACATTAACACTTCAATGAAGTTACTCTGAAAAGCCCCTTGTCGCCACATTCCGGCTCCTGTTCGGGTCACAGAGGCAGAATTCAGAATTCTCAGCTGGTACGGGAATTGAACCCACGCTGCTGGCCTTGTTCTGCATCACAAACCAGCTGTCTAGCCCACTGAGCTAAACCAGTCCCGGCATTTGACCGAGTATGGCATCAAGGAGCCCGAGCTAAACTGGAGTCAATGGGAATCGGGGGAAACTCTCCGCTGGTTGGGGTCATACCCGGCACAAAGGAAGATGGTTGTGGTGGTTGGAGGTCAATCATCTCAGCTCCAGGACATCACTGCAGGAGTTCCTCAGGGTAGTGTCCTCGGCCCCAGCCATCTTCAGCTGCTTCATTAATGACCTCCCTTCCATCATAAGGTCAGAAACGGGGATGTTCAGATGAGATGGAATGTCAACGTCCTGTCTACTCTCTAAGATCCCATGGTAGTATTTTGAAGACGAGTAAGCAAGTTATTCACAGGCTCCGAACTAATATTTACCCTCAACCAACATCACAAAAACCGATTATCTGGTCATTATTACATTACTTTGTGGGAGCTTGCTGTGCAAACATTGCTGCCTTTCCTACATTTACAACAGTAACGGCATTTCAAGAAGTACTTTATTGACTGGAGAAAGCTTTGACACATCCTCAGCTGGTGAAAGGTGCTATAGAAATGCAAGTCTTTCTGTTTGAATGTTGTGGAAATTGAATCCACTTCAGTCAAGCTGGACGCCCATTAAAGGAAGAGGGAGTTTTTCTTCGGAGAGGAATTCAGTTGTACCTTACCCACTGGTGTTGAATTGGTTGGTCTTATTGCAGCATTTTAGGTTAAATGCCCCAAGGCGGCTGGTGAAACCCAAGTCCAGCCTATGTTCTAGAATGTAGGGCTGTAACCCTTCCCTATCCTCTCACTCTCATTGATCACAGGAATGTAGGGCTGTAACCCTTCCCTATCCTCTCACTCTCATTGATCACAGGAATGTAGGGCTGTAACCCTTCCCTATCCTCTCACTCTCATTGATCACAGGAATGTAGGGCTGTAACCCTTCCCTATCCTCTCACTCTCATTGATCACAGGAATGTAGGGCTGTAACCCTTCCCTATCCTCTCACTCTCATTGATCACAGGAATGTAGGGCTGTAACCCTTCCCTATCCTCTCACTCTCATTGATCACAGGAATGTAGGGCTGTAACCCTTCCCTATCCTCTCACTCTCATTGATCACAGGAATGTAGGGCTGTAACCCTTCCCTATCCTCTCACTCTCATTGATCACAGGAATGTAGGGCTGTAACCCTTCCCTATCCTCTCACTCTCATTGATCACAGGAATGTAGGGCTGTAACCCTTCCCTATCCTCTCACTCTCATTGATAACAGGAATGTAGGGCTGTAACCCTTCCCTATCCTCTCACTCTCATTGATCACAGGAATGTAGGGCTGTAACCCTTCCCTATCCTCTCACTCTCATTGATCACAGGAATGTAGGG
Source organism: Scyliorhinus canicula (assembly GCF_902713615.1). Taxonomy (NCBI): domain Eukaryota; kingdom Metazoa; phylum Chordata; class Chondrichthyes; order Carcharhiniformes; family Scyliorhinidae; genus Scyliorhinus; species Scyliorhinus canicula. The sequence continues at coordinate 1,277,758 of NC_052151.1, read as the reverse complement.
CTGTAACCCTTCCCTATCCTCTCACTCTCATTGATCACAGGAATGTAGGGCTGTAACCCTTCCCTATCCTCTCACTCTCATTGATCACAGGAATGTAGGGCTGTAACCCTTCCCTATCCTCTCACTCTCATTGATCACAGGAATGTAGGGCTGTAACCCTTCCCTATCCTCTCACTCTCATTGATCACAGGAATGTAGGGCTGTAACCCTTCCCTATCCTCTCACTCTCATTGATCACAGGAATGTAGGGCTGTAACCCTTCCCTATCCTCTCACTCTCATTGATCACAGGAATGTAGGGCTGTAACCCTTCCCTATCCTCTCACTCTCATTGATCACAGGAATGTAGGGCTGTAACCCTTCCCTATCCTCTCACTCTCATTGATCACAGGAATGTAGGGCTGTAACCCTTCCCTATCCTCTCACTCTCATTGATCACAGGAATGTAGGGCTGTAACCCTTCCCTATCCTCTCACTCTCATTGATCACAGGAATGTAGGGCTGTAACCCTTCCCTATCCTCTCACTCTCATTGATCACAGGAATGTAGGGCTGTAACCCTTCCCTATCCTCTCACTCTCATTGATCACAGGAACGAGACGGTAGATTGCATCCTACTTGTAAGAATCGGTTGAAATGTAGAAGCAGCGAGAGCCTGAAAATTGTACTTTTGTAACGAAGCTCCCACATAGTATATATTGCATTGTATATATTGCACAATAAAAATCCTGTTGCTACCTATCCACTCACAATATATGCAAGTCCAACGAATCCAGATTCCTTGCCCATGCAGGACCTAACTAAATATCCCCAAGCTCTACCCTGAACTGGTATAGTCTGACCTGTTACTCAACCTTGAATAGAAAGAACTTTGACCTAACCAGTGTGTATATTCAGGTTTCATTGTTGTGAAAACATTAACTTTTCCAAGACTTGTTCAGAGTGTTTCATTGTTATTTTGCTATGACAATACAGGATGTATTTATTTTGGTTATGTTCCCCCCTGCTCCCCCTCCCCTATGTGTACCGTGGACTTCAAATTTCAGGTTAGCAAACGTGAAGTAGTTCTTGCCTCCACTTTTAGTAGGACCACTGTTTAACAGCCAACCAATGTTTTGTATGTATAGTCACATTTGGTATCTCAATAAAAGGATACGTTGGCACTGGAAATGGGATATTATGGATGATGCTAAGGGAGAAGGAAACTTTGTAGTCTGGTTGACTATTATAAATGGTGTCTCATTTAGGAAAGGACAGAGTAAAAGGATTGCGTAAACGGTCTAAGTTCAGGAGGTGAGGAAACAGCTTGAGGGGCAGAACCTCAGGAGGTTCAGTACATAGTAGTTGTTATGGGAGACTTTAACTTTCCAAATATTGACTGGAAAAGATATAGTTCGAGTACATTAGATGGGTCGTTCTTTGTACAATGTGTGCAGGAGGGTTTCCTGACACAATATGTTGACAGGCCAACAAGAGGCGAGGCCACATTGGATTTGGTTTTGGGTAATGAACCAGGCCAGGTGTTAGATCTGGAGGTAGGTGAGCACTTTGGAAACAGTGACCACAATTCGGTGACCTTTACGTTAGTGATGGAAAGGGATAAGTATACCCCGCAGGGCAAGAGTTATAGCTGGGGGAAGGGCAATTATGATGCCATTAGACATGACTTAGGATGTGTAGGTTGGAGAAGTAGGCTGCAAGGGTTGGGCACACTGGATATGTGGAGCTTGTTCAAGGAACAGCTAGTGCATGTTCTTGATAAGTACATACCAGTCAGGCAGGGAGGAAGGGGTCGAGCGAGGGAACCGTGATTTACCAAAGAAGTGGAATCTCTTGTTAAGAGGAAGAAGGAGGCCTATGTGAAGATGAGGCGTGAAGTTTCAGTTGGGGCGCTTGATAGTTACAAGGAAGCGAGGAAGGATCTAAAGAGAGAGCTGAGACAAGCAAGGAGGGGACATGAGAAGTCTTTGGCAGGTAGGATCAAGGAAAACCCAAAAGCTTTCTATAGGTATGTCAGGAATAAAAGAATGACTAGGGTAAGAGTAGGGCCAGTCAAGGACAGTGGTGGGAAGTTGTGTGTGGAGGCTGAGGAGATAAGCGAGATACTAAATGAATTCTTTTCGTCAGTATTCACTCAAGAAAAAGATAATATTGTGGAGGAGAATGCTGAGACCCAGGCTATTAGAATAGATGGCATTGAGGTGCGTAGGGAAGAAGTGTTGGCAATTCTGGACAAGGTGAAAATAGATAAGTCCCCGGGGCCTGATGGGATTTATCCTAGGATTCTCTGGGAAGCCAGGGAAGAGATTGCTGAGCCTTTGGCTTTGATTTTTAGGTCATCATTGGCTACAGGAATAGTGCCAGAGGACTGGAGGATAGCAAATGTGGTCCCTTTGTTTAAGAAGGGGAGTAGAGATAACCCCGGTAACTATAGGCCGGTGAGCCTAACGTCTGTGGTGGGTAAAGCCTTGGAGAGGATTATAAAAGATACGATTTATAATCATCTAGATAGGAATAATATGACTAGGGATAGTCAGCATGGTTTTGTGAAGGGTAGGTCATGCCTCACAAACCTTATCGAGTTCTTTGAGAAGGTGACTGAACAGGTAGACAAGGGTAGAGCAGTTGATGTGGTGTATATGGATTTCAGTAAAGCGTTTGATAAGGTTCCCCACGGTCGGCTATTGCAGAAAATACGGAGGCTGGGGATTGAGGGTGATGTAGAGATGTGGATCAGAAATTGGCTAGTTGAAAGAAGACAGAGAGTGGTAGTTGATGGGAAATGTTCAGAATGGAGTTCAGTTACGAGTGGTGTACCACAAGGATCTGTTCTGGGGCCGTTGCTGTTTGTCATTTTTATAAATTACCTAGAGGAGGGCGCAGAAGGATGGGTGAGTAAATTTGCAGACGACACTAAAGTCGGTGGAGTTGTAGACAGTGCGGAAGGATGTTGCAGGTTACAGAGGGACATAGATAAGCTGCAGAGCTGGGCTGAGAGGTGGCAAATGGAGTTTAATGTGGAGAAGTGTGAGGTGATTCACTTTGGAAAGAATAACAGGAATGCGGAATATTTGGCTAATGGTAAAATTCTTGGTAGTGTGGATGAGCAGAGGGATCTCGGTGTCCATGTACATAGATCCCTGAAAGTTGCCACCCAGGTTGATAGGGTTGTGAAGAAGGCCTATGGTGTGTTGGCCTTTATTGGTAGAGGGATTGAGTTCCGGAGCCATGAGGTCATGTTGCAGTTGTACAAAACTCTAGTACGGCCGCATTTGGAGTATTGCGTACAGTTCTGGTCGCCTCATTATAGGAAGGACGTGGAAGCTTTGGAACGGGTGCAGAGGAGATTTACCAGGATGTTGCCTGGTATGGAGGGAAAATCTTATGAGGAAAGGCTGATGGACTTGAGGTTGTTTTCGTTAGAGAGAAGAAGGTTAAGAGGTGACTTAATAGAGGCATACAAAATGATCAGAGGGTTAGATAGGGTGGACAGCGAGAGCCTTCTCCCGCGGATGGAGGTGGCTAGCATGAGGGGACATAGCCTTAAATTGAGGGGTAATAGATATAGGACAGAGGTCAGAGGTGGGTTTTTTACGCAAAGAGTGGTGAGGCCGTGGAATGCCCTACCTGCAACAGTCGTGAACTCACCAACATTCAGGGCATTTAAAAGTTTATTGGATATGCATATGGATGATAAGGGCATAGTGTAGGTTAGATGGCCTTTAGTTTTTTTCCATGTCGGTGCAACATCGAGGGCCGAAGGGCCTGTACTGCGCTGTATCGTTCTATGTTCTATGTTCTATGGTGGTGGCAGCAGTCCAGGGGAAGATGGGAGCTATTCCATAAGATTCAGCTGAGTCCCGGTGACTTTTTAAAAATATTCATTTGAGGGATACGACCTTCTAGCCAGCCTTTATTGCCCACTACTAATTGCCCTTCAGAAGGTGGTGGTGAGCTTCCTTCCTGAACCGCTGCAGTCCCTATGGTGTAGGTCCACCCACTGTGCTGTTAGGGAGGGAGTTCCGGGATGTTGCGATGGTGAAGGAACGGCGATATATTTACAAGTCAGGGTGGTGAGTGACTTGGAGGGGAACCTCCAGGTGGTGGGGTTCCCAGGTATCTGCTGCTCTTGTCCTTCTAGATGGTAGTGGCCATGGGTTTAGAAGGAGCTGTCTAAGGAGCCTTGATGAGTTACTGCAGTGCATCTTGTAGATGGTACACACGGCTGCCACTGTGTGTCGGTGGTGGAGGGAGTGAATGTTTGTGGAAAGGGCAGCAATCAAGCGGGGCTGCTTTGTCTGGATGGTGTCGAGATTCTTGTGTTAGAAACTTACAGGGTACTGCGTGGCCTGGATAAAGTGGACGTGGAGAGGATGTTTCCTCTTGTATGAAATACTAAAAGCAGAGGACACCATCTCAGACTAAAGGGACGATCCTTTAAAACAGAGATGAAGAGGAATTTCTTCAGCCAGAGGGTGGTGAATCTGTGGAACTCTTTGCCACAGAAGGCTGTGGAGGCCAAATCACTGAGTGTCTTTAAGACAGAGATAGCTAGGTTCTTGGGGAGAAGGCAGGAGAATGCGGATGAGAAAAATATCAGCCATGATTAAATGGTGGAGCAGACTCGATGGGCCGAGTGGTCTACTTCTGCTCCTATTTCTTATGGTCTTATGGTCTAAACATAGAAAAAATAGGAGCAGGATGAGGCCATTTGGTTCTTCTAGTCCGCTCTGCCATTCATATGATCATAGCTGATTATCCAGCTCAATAGCCTAATCCTGCTTTCTCCCCATAGCCTTTGATCCCCTTCGCCCTGAGTGCTATATCTAACTGCTTTTTGAAACCATACAATGTTTTGGACTCAACTACATCCTGTGGTAATGAATTCCACAGGTCGACCACTCTCTGGGTGAAGAAATGTCTCCTTATCTCTGTCCGAAATGGCCTACCCCGTATCTTCAGACTGTGCCCCCTGGTTCTGGACACCCCCACCATTGGGAACATCCTTCCTGCATCTACCCTGTCCAGTCCTGTTAGAGTTTTATAGGTTTCTATGAGATCCCCTCTCACTCTTCTAAACTCCAGCAAATACAATCCTAACCGACTCAATCTCTCCTCGTACGTCAGTCCCACCATCCCAGGAATCAGCCTGGTAAACCAAATGGCCACCTTCTGCACCGTGACAATTCTGGGATTCTGTTATGTACTTGGGAAAACTGAAAAATAGGATAGGGAAGAATCAGTCAAGCTGGGAAGAAAAGTAGAAAGTGAATTTGAATCAATATAGCAATCACTATGGAAGGCAGAAATAAATGAGGTAAATGTTCAAGTTAAAACTTGATGAAATTGCATGTAGAAGGAATAGAGGGAGTAGATGAGGAAGATCTCATTGAGCAGCTCGAAGCTGGGAAAAGAAATGTAGCATTTGCTTCAACAAAAACTCAAGGTAAAAGGAGAGGAATTAAATAAAAATAATAAAAAAAGTTTCAGTCCTCAGAATGTGGGATAGAAAGCTGGTAGATTAGAAGCAATTACATCACAGACAGATTATTAAAATAATAACTGAAATTTCCTATAAATGGCGGAGTAGACAATGAACGTAATAACTGAAAAAGGAGGAATGGCACTATTGCTGAAGGATAGAGAGCGGGATTCTCTGAAATGGAGGCAGAGTGTCCGCTCCATCGTGAAACGGGCGCGGGCACTACCAATTCTGGCCCCACGGTGGGGGGCCAGCACGACGCAGGAGCGGTTCACACTGCTCCAGCCTCCCTTCCCAGTGCCAACTGGATGCCGCGCCAACCCGCACATGCGCAGTGACTCCGCGCCAACCCGCACATGCGCAGTGACTCCGCGCCAACCCCCACATGCACAGTGACTCCGCGCCAACCCGCACATGCGCAGTGACTCCGCGCCAACCCGCACATGCGCAGTGACTCCGCGCCAACCCTCACATGCGCAGTGACTCCGCGCCAACCCCCACATGGCAAGTGACTCCGCGCCAACCCGCACATGCGCAGTGTCTCCGCGCCAACCCGCACATGGCAAGTGACTCCGCGCCAACCCGCACATGCGCAGTGACTCCGCGCCAACCCGCACATGCGCAGTGACTCCGCGCCAACCCGCACATGCACAGTGACTCCACGCCAACCCCCACATGGCAAGTGACTCCGCGCCAACCCCCACATGCACAGTGACTCTGCACCATCCCCCACATGCGCAGTGACTCCGCGCCAACCCGCACATGCACAGTGGCTCCGCACAAACCCGCACATGCGCAGTGACTCCGCGCCAACCTGCACATGCGCAGTGACTCCGCGCCAACCCGCACATGCGCAGTGACTCGCGCCAACCCGCACATGCGCAGTGACTCCGCGCCAACCCCCACATGCGCAGTGACTCCGCGCCAACCCCCACATGCGCAGTGACTCCGCGCCAACCCCCACATGCACAGTGACTCCGCGCCAAACCGCACATGCGCAGTGACTCCGCGCCAACCCGCACATGCGCAGTGACTCCGCGCCAACCCGCACATGCGCAGTGACTCCGCGCCAACCCGCACATGCGCAGTGACTCCACGCCAACCCGCACATGCACAGTGACTCCGCGCCAACCCGCACATGCACAGTGACTCCGCGCCAACCCCCACATGCACAGTGACTCCGCGCCAACCCGCACATGCGCAGTGACTCCGCGCCAACCCGCACATGCACAGTGACTCCGCGCCAACCCCCACATGCACAGTGACTCCGCGCCAACCCCCACATGGCAAGTGACTCCGCGCCAACCCGCACATGGCAAGTGACTCCGCGCCAACCCGCACATGCGCAGTGACTCCGCGCCAACCCCCACATGCGCAGTGACTCCGCGCCAACCCCCACATGCGCAGTGACTCCGCGCCAACCCGCACATGCACAGTGACTCCACGCCAACCCGCACATGCGCAGTGACTCCGCGCCAACCCGCACATGCACAGTGGCACCGTGCCAACCCACACATGCGCAGTGACTCCGCGCCAACCCGCACATGCGCAGTGACTCCACGCCAACCCACACATGCGCAGTGACTCCGCGCCAACCCGCACATGCGCAGTGACTCCGCGCCAACCCGCACATGCGCAGTGACTCCACGCCAACCCACACTTGCGCAGTGACTCCGCGCCAACCCGCACATGCGCAGTGACTCCGCGCCAACCCGCACATGCGCGGGGTACTTCCTCAACGCACCGGCCCCGACGCAACATGGCGCGAGTGTTCAGGGACTGGTCGCGTAACAAAACAGGGCCGGGGCTGGAGAGGCCGACCCACTGATCAGTGGGCCCCGATCATGGGCCAGACCCCATTGGAGGTGTCCCCCCCCACCGGTGAAGGAGCCCCCCTCCCCCACCCCACAGGCCGCCCCCCCGACCCTGTGCGCAGAATTCCCGCCAGCTGCGAGCAGGTGTGGACGGCGCCGGCGGGACTGCCGTTTCCGCTCGGCCCATGAAGGCAGCAGCCCGTGACCAGTGCCGCGTCAAACGTGCCGGCGCAAATGGCGGCGATTCTCCGCTCCTTGGAGAATCGCGTGCCGGCGTCGGGGCAGCGTGGCGCGGTTGCGGCGATTCTCTGGCTCAGCGCGTGGCTCGGAGAATCCCGCCCAGAATATATTCAAAATAGAATCAGGAGGCAGAGTCCCCATGGTTAGAGATGTCTCTCTCTCTCTCTCTCTCTCACACTAACTCTCTCTCTCTCTCTCACACTAACTCTCTCTCTCTCTCACACTAACTCTCTCTCTCTGTAACCCCTCCATCCCCAGAATCCTCAGGATTTCTGTACTGCGCTCTGATTGCGGCCTTTTGTCCTGTACTCTGTTTAATTGCTCCATTATTGTTAGCTCTAACTCCACTAGCCTGAGCCCCAAGCTCTGGAATTCTCTTCCTAAACCTCTCTGCTCAACTCCCTCTATTTCCTCATTCCTTCAAATCTACCTCTTTGACCAAGCCATTTGCCCGAGTACCACTTTATCTGGCTCAACCTCTGCATCATAATCCCCCTTTGAAAGGTCTTGGGATTATCTTTACAATTAAGGTACTATATAAATATAAATTGTTGTTGTACCGCTGCTTGCCAGGGAAGCGGCATTGATACGTCCGGTTATGAGTAACAAAATGGATTAGGCAGATGGATTAAATATTGACGAGTGCCTCGTGGGTAGTGACCATAATATAATGAGGTTTAAGGTCCAGAAAGAAAGAAGAAAAGTTTATATAAAAACAAGGGTGGATTTTACAAAGGTAATGATGAGGTGAAAAGAGAAATCGCACACGGGTCTGTAAAGAAAGGAGAATAGTTCACAATCCAGAATGGCTCAAATATATACAGCGATCGGGAACAAATTAAAACTGAAGATGGCATACGGTGATTATGGGTATTATCCAAATAATTAAAATAAGAGAGGAAGAAAAAGATAAAGGGGGAAAGGAAAGAATTGGAGGGAACATTTGAAAAATATTTAAAAGATGCAACATGTGAGAGGAAACGATGGTGTGTTTGTGAAGAATAAATTACAATTGGCAGAGTACCTGACAAGTATTTGGCTCCAGTATTTCCAAAAGAGAAGGATCCAAGGGATAAGGTAAATCCTGAACTATGAGACGAGAAGCATCAGGGCAAACAGCAGGGAAGCATTGGAGAAGTTAGTTATTCTAACAGAGGGCATTGTACAGGGACCTGATGGGATGCAAGGATCCTGAGAGAATGGAAGATGAAATAGTCGAAGCTCTAGAAATGATATTTTACAGTACTGTCTCAAGCTGTGGTCTCGCAATTGGCCACACAGATTTTAAAAACGGTACAAGTTTGCTCAATATCCATGGTACGGAAAACTTTGGAACTTTTAATGGAAGATCAAATGAGTAAATATCAAGATGCGGAAATCATTAGAAGCAGTCACATGCATTCCAAAAAAGAAGGTTCCTCTTGCCAAAACCTGCTTGAGTTCTTTGAAGAGTTACCGGGGGGGGGAGATATCGGGACTTTCAAAAAACATTTGACAAACTATCATACAACAGAAACAGCAACCTGCATTTACTTGGTGTTTTGACAAAGTAAATGGCCCCAGCTTCACCGGACTGCATGAGACATTCAGATGCTTCAACATCAAGAAAGACTTGCACTAACAAAACACCTTTCACTGCCAACAAATGTTTCAATCACTTTACAACCAATGGAGTCTTTTTTGAAATGTAGTCACTCTTGTAATGCAGGAAACACAGCAGTTAATTTGAATACAGCAAGTTCCAACAAGCAATAATGACATAATGGCTAGATAATCTGTGTGGTATTGATTGAAGGATGAATATTGGCCAGCTACTGCTCTTTTTCAAAACAGTTCAATGGGATCTTTTATAGCCATCAAGATGGGGTCTCAGTTTAACTCCTCCTCTGACAGCATTCCCTCAGTACCGCACTGGACCATCAGCACATTTTTATACTCAAGGCCTGTAGTTAGTCTTGTGACTCAGAAGCAAGAGTGCTTACCACTGAGCCCTAGCTGACACTTTGTCATAAAGCTAGGTTTAAGTCACTGTCCATGTAGAGTTTGCACATTCTCCCCGTGTCTGCGTGGGTCTCACCCCCACAATGCAAAGATGTGCAGGGTAGGTGGATTGGCCACGCTAAATTGCCCCTTAATTGGAAAAAAAAGAATTGGGTGTACTAAATATATATTTAAAAATAAGATAGGTTTAAAGGCGAGTCTTAAAGGAGAATAATAATCTTTATTATTGTCACAAGTAGGCTTACATTAACACTGCAATGAAATTACTGTGAAAAGCCCCTAGTCGCCACTGTTCGGGTCACAGAGGGAGAATTTAGAATGTCCAATTCACCTAACAGCACATCTTTCAGAACTTGTGGGAGGAAACCGGAGGACCCGGAGGAGATCCACGCAGACATGGGGAGAACGTGCAGACTCCGCACAGGCAGTGACCCAAGTCGGGAATCGAACCTGAGACCCTGGCGCTGTGAAGCAACAGTGCTAACCACTGTGCTACTGTGCCACCCTGTAGGAGCGTGGTGTGTCCACCACAGGCCGTCTATTGGGTTACTGTACTGTATAATTACTATGAACATTAGAGTATATGTTAGATTTTATAACTTGTGTTATCCACACAAATCTGTATGTAACAGTAAAGGTTTTGTTGTGGGTGAAGGAGTAATGTAATACAGTTTAACTTGAATAATTGTTTTATTCTTTTGTTAAGAGTTCACCAGCTGACTCTATGGTTCTGTTCAGTAGCTACTCTCCATATTTCTAAACAAATAATAAAAGTTTGGATTTATCAGACCTGGTTCCACCCAAGGATCTGACTTGAACCAGCAGTAACACACTGGGATTGGAACAGTAGGAATCATGGCAGTGAATTGACACACAGCAAACTCCCACAAACCACGATGTAATGATGCCCAGCAAATATGTTTCTGTGGTGTTGACTGAGAGATATGATGTGGAGATGCCGGCGTTGGACTGGGGTGAACAGTAAGAAGTATTACAACACCAGGTTAAAGTCCAACAGGTTTGATTCAAACACGAGCTTTCGGAGCACAGCTCCTTCATTCACCTGAGGAAGGAGCCGCGCTCCGAAAGCTCGTGTTTGAATCAAACCTGTTGGACTTTAACCTGGTGTTGTAAGACTTCTTACTGGACTGAGAGATAAACATGGATCAAGTGGAATGGGATTTAAATACACGGACTGCATAAAGGCTTAAATCAATGTTCTTTTATTCCACCAGCATCTAAACTGTATAACATCTCACTGGAAAGCATAACTTCAAGAAACAAACTATTTACAGAGAATATTCACTGCCCACGCTCCAGATCTCTGTTCTATTCAGATCCTCGGTTCCTCAACTCGCTAACTCACCAGGTTTGATGTGCAGTACTCCTCTCTCTCTCTCTCTCTCTCTCTTGCTGGCTCTCTCTCTCCCTGAGGCATCTCAGACTCAGGGATGTTGATGTTGCCAGTCAGTCTGACTCGATCTTCTATTCCCCTTCTTGGCTGTAGTCACCCGCAATGCCCTTGCTGCTTTGTGCCTTACCTCATGCCATTTGGCACTGCCCCCTCAGCTTGTCAAAGACACTGCTCCCGGCAAGGAGGGGCTCATAGGGGCCAATGCGTTCCCCCTGCTTGGTGCTGTCCCCCACCATCGCCACCTTCTCCTGGAGGCCCCGCTAAACAGGACAATGCGGAGAACGCCCCAGCTCTTCTTTGAACTAGTTAAATGAGATCTCTTGTATCCACCCAACCCAGCCAATGGGGCCTCAGTTTAATGTCTCAGCTGAAAGATGGTGGGTTGGATTGTCCGTCCAGCGATACCTGAATTGGGAAAGGTGATCGGGTGGCGAATGGTGTGTCAGCTGAAAATTGAGGCCGGCGCCAGGCGCCCAACAGAAGGTCATGCTCTGGTGCCACGACAACGGCATGAATGCGTTCCATGCCGCATGCCAGCGTGGGCATGCAAGTTGCATAGAAAACGCCGTTAGCATATCATCTACAGGCCGACCCGACAATTCCCGGGCCCTCCGTGACGCTCCACCTCGGCCAGGATGAATTATCAGTGGCGAGGTACTCTTGTGGTATTTATAATGTGAAACAGGCATCGTGGCTGATGAGGGAGAGAGAGTGGGTACGGAAAGTGTCCAACATCGCTATAGTGTGCTGACAGTTGTGCTGCTGGTCGGGGGACTTCTGCCGAGGCCAGGGGGAGAAGCAGGGAGTGACCAGTAGGTGGGTTGTGGGGTTGGGGTGGACAGGCACGGACCACCATTTCCGCAGCCTGCACGGCAGTCATGAGGCTGTGCATGCCACTGACTGCCCACTGTGAACTTAGCGCCACGGGTCATATGGTACCCTCTGGCCCCAGCTGACCCATCAATGGGATGGGCGTGCTCCAACGCAATCAGTACCATCTTCATGGCTGGGGTGAGGGTGTTTGGGGAGTGCAGTGCTGATAAACAGTTCCTGCTTGTTAGGGAACCCCACCACCTGGAGGTTCCCTTCCAAGTCACTCGCTATCCTGACTGGGAAATATATCGGCCGTTCCTTCACTGTCGCTGGGGCAACATCCTGGAACTCGCTCCCTAACAGCACACTCGGTGTACCTACACCTTGGGGATTGCAGCGGTTCGAGAAGGCAGCTCACCACCACCTGAAGGGCAACTAGGGATGGGCAATAAATGCAGTTCTAACCAGTATCCCGTAAATGAATTTAAAAAATATATATATAAAAAGGCTCTCCATTGCCGATCCCGACCCTGGCGAATCACATGCCAGACCGTTGGAATTGTACTGATGGCCCCTGTGCTAGCCCACAAGGAAGTCCTGAATCGCTCCAGGACCGGCACCACTTTCAGGGGTGTAGAACCCACAGATTCAGTCCCAGCATCAGCACATCATCTCCGAAACGGAGAATCTGGCTTGGTATCTTTAACACTCTGTCAATCCTGCTTTAGAATCAATCTTGCATTTATGCTCAAGCCCTGGAGTGGTACTTGAACCTGGAACATTATGATTGGGAGGTGAGAGTACTACCAACAGAACCACAGTGATATATATTGAATGAGGGGACACAGAAGATTAAATTCACAGATTTAAATTAGAAAATAGACGAACTTTAGACATTAAGTGTGTGAGGCGTGGATGCTGAGGTTAATCATTGTAATAAGGTGCATGTCATTAAGAATAGATTGGAATGTGTTTCGGGAAAAGGGAAGAAAGGGATTTGGGAACAGGGTGGGCATATGGGATGAGAGCAGTGCTGATTTGATGGAGGAATAGGAACACACACTGGTTGAATGACTGGTTTCCATCTTCCAAAATTGTCAGGTCAAATAAAAAATCTTTTATTTTTTGCATTTTATAGATACACTGGCAAATTCATCTGTTCTGTGCCCCGAGCAGTGATCAATACTTAAAGGGGCACTGGACAGTAAATTCTAGACATAACCTCCATCTCAGATTTGATCTTCCTCCTGGACTGAGAGCTAGATTCATTTAGTTTTTTCAAACCAACAACTTACCTCAATTGGATCCCCAGTTATCTAGATTTAGCTTGATTTCTTTCCTTTGAAATCAACAATACTTTCACATCTGTTTCATTACTAAAGCTAGCTGTAAAGCAGTATACCTAACAAAGTCAGACCACTTCAGTACTGCAGGTGAAGCAATTGGTCTCTGAGATGTGATAAATTTGATTTAAATTCTTCTTCATTCCACCTTCGTTACCTCTTCCATGCCAAATGCACAGATCCCCTCCCGCTTATAACACAGCTCTTTATAAAACCCACCTCCATCCAATTCCTGACAAGACTCAATGGGCTGAATGGCCTTCTGCACTGTAAATTCTATGATTCTATGACCTAAGGAAGCCATGTAAACCTACTTTAGACCAACTGAGGAGCAATCTAAATTCTGTTTTTGGGAGATCAGAGATTTCCATTGTGATTGCCATTAAACACAACTGTAACAGCAATTCTTCTGTGCACAAGGTTTGAGTTCAATGGCACATCTTTATTGTTGAGGAAAACAGTACACAAAGTTGAACTTTGGAGTTTAAATAGGCAGAGGAGCACAGAGAAGATCTTCATCTGTGTCTTAGCTGCATATCCTCCCTGTCACAAAGATTCCACTTCAACCTTCCTTTTTTAAAATAAATTTAGATTACCCAATTATTTTTTCCAATTAAGGGGCAATTTAGCGTGCAAATTTTTGGGTTGTGGGGGCGAAACCCACGCAGGCACGGGGAGAATGTGCAAACTCCACACGGACAGTGACCCAGAGCCGGGATCGAACCTGTGACCTCAGCGCCGTGAGGCGGTTGTGCTAACCACTAGGCCACCGTGCTGCCCCACTTCAACCTTCCTAACATCACCCCTCCAATCCCCTTGAAGAAAGAACATTACAGCACAGGAACAGACCCTTCAGCCTACCAAGAACATTACAGCACAGGAACAGGCCCTTCGGCCCACCAAGAACATTACAGCACAGGAACAGACCCTTCAGCCCACCAAGAACATTACAGCACAGGAACAGGCCCTTCGGCCCACCAAGAACATTACAGCACAGGAACAGACCCTTCAGCCCACCAAGAACATTACAGCACAGGAACAGGCCCTTCGGCCCACCAAGAACATTACAGCACAGGAACAGGCCCTTCAGCCTACCAAGAACATTACAGCACAGGAACAGGCCCTTCAGCCCACCAAGAACATTACAGCACAGGAACAGGCCCTTTCGGCCCACCAAGAACATTACAGCACAGGAACAGGCCTTTCAGCCTACCAAGAACATTACAGCACAGGAACAGGCCCTTCAGCCCACCAAGAACATTACAGCACAGGAACAGACCCTTCAGCCCACCAAGCCTGCGCCAATCTAGGTTCCTTATTTAGATTTATTACATATTGCCCAAACGATCTATATCCCTCCATTCCCCGCCCGTTCATCTGTCTATCAAGATACATCTTAAACATTGCTATCGTGCCTCCACTACCTCCACTGGCAACGCGTTCCAGGCACCCACCACCCTCTGCATGAAAATCTTTCCCCACACATCTCCCCTAAACGTTCCCCCTCTCACCTTGAACCTGTCTCCCCTTCCACCCTGGGAAAAAGCTTCTGACTATTCAGCCTGTCTATACCTCGTAATTTTGTAGACTGTAATGAGCCCCTGTCTTTCCAACGAAAACAATCCGAGTTTATTCAACCTCTCATCATAGCTAACACCCTTGAGACAAGGCGACATCCTGGTAAACCTCCTTTGCACTCTCTCCAAAGCATCCTTCTGGTAGTGTGGCGACCTGAACTGCACACAATATTCCAAATGTGGCCTAACTACAGTTTTATGCAACTATACATGACCTGCTAACTCTTGTACTCAGTGCCCCGGACGATGAAGGCAAGCGTCCCGTATAGCTTCTTGACCACCTTATCCACCTGCATTGCCACTTTCATGGAACTATGGACCTGAACCCAGATCTCTGTGTGTCAAAGCTCCTAAGGGTTCTGCCATTCACTGTATCATTCACACCTGAATTTGATCTTCCAAAATGCTTCACCTCGCATTTGTCCGGTTTGAACTCCTTCAGCCATTTCTCTGCCCAACTCTCCAATCTATCTATATTCTGCTGTATTCTCTGACAGTCCCCTTCACTATCTCCATCTATCTCAGTGTCATCTGCAAACATGCCTGCCCGACACTCTAATCAACTGGTCTTTAAAAGATCCCACATATCAAATGTGGATTTACCTACAAACAGCCTCTCCCAATCCACATTCTCCAGCTCTTGCCTTATCCATGAGTATTTGAAATCCTACGGAATTATGATCACTATTCCCAAAATTGTTCCCTACTGAAACTTTGGTCACCTGGCCGGGCTCATTCCCCAATACCAGGTCCAGTAAAGCCCCCTCCCTGGTTTCAAAAAAGCCCTCTTGGGCACACCTAACAAATTACTCTCCATCCAAACCTCTGGCACGAAGGGGCTCCCAGTCAATATGGGGGAAATAAAAATCACCCACCACAACAACTCTGCTATTTTCACACCTTTGCAGAAGCTGAGTACATATCTGCTCCTCTGTACCTCGCTGGCTGTTGGGAACCACAACCCCAACATTGTGATTGCAGCTCTCCTATTGGTCAGCTCTACCCATAATGCCTCACTACAGGATTCCACCAAGACGTCCTCCTCATCACAGCTGTGATGTGTTCCCTCACCAGTAATGTAACTCCCTCACCCTTTCTGCCATCCCCTTTGTCTCGTCTAAAACAACGATATCCCAGAATGTTAAGCTGCCAGTCCTGTCCCTCCTTTAACCACGTCTATACAATAGCAATATCATAATTCCCCACATCATCCACCTGTCCTGTTAAACTTTGTGCTTGAAGCAAACCCATTCCAGACCTCCAGACCCACTGAGATCAGCGATCTCCCCCTGCCTGCTCTCTCTCATTGCTATCGTGTCTTAGTCTCCCTCAGTCTCTACACGTGATGGCCTGCTGCTCCGATTTCTACCCCCGCCATACAAGTTTAAACCCTCCTGAACCACATTAGCAAACCTCCCGGCCACGATATTGGTGCCCACTCCAGTTTAGGTGTAAACCCGTCCTGCTTGTACAGATCCCACCTTCCTGGAAGACATCCCAATGATCCACATATCTGAAGCTCTTCCCCGCTACACCAGCTCTTTAGCCACATGTTCAAACTGTACTATCGCTCCGTTCCTAGCCTCATTAGCACGTGGCACGGGGAGTGATCCCGGAATGACTACCCTCGAGGACTTGCTTTTAGCTAACTACCGAACTCCCTGTAGTGTCTTTGCACGACCTTGCTGCTCTTCCTGCCTATGTCATTGATACCAATGTGGGCAATGACATCTGCCCGTTTGCCCTCCTGTTTCAGGATGTCCTGTGAACCAGATTGGTTCAATCTGCATAGAACCTTAGCTAGGCCACACTTGGAGTATAGTGTTCAATTCTGGTCGCCACACTACCAGAAGGATGTGGAGGCTTTAGAGTGGATGCAGAAGTGATTTACCAGGATGTTGCCTGGTATGGAGGGTATTAGCTATGAGGAGAGGTTGAATAAACTTGGTTTGTTCTCACTGGAACGACGGAGGTTGAGGGGCGACCTGATAGAGGTCTACAAAATTATGAGGGGCATAGACAGAGTGGATAGTCAGAGGCTTTTCCCCAGGGTAGAGGGGTCAATTACTAGGGGACATAGGTTTAAGGTGCGAGGGGCAAGGTTTAGAGGAGTGTACGAGGCAAGTTTTTACACAGAGGGTAGTGGGTGCCTGGAACCTCGCTGCCGGAGGAGGTGGTGGAAGCAGGGACGATAGTACATTAAGGGACACCGTGACAAATACATGAATAGGATGGGAATAGAGGGATACGGACCCAGGAAGTGTAGAAGATTTTAGTTTAGTCGGGTAGCATGGTCGGCACAGGCTTGGAGGGCCGAAGGGCCTGTTCCTGTGCTGTACTTTTCTTTGTTCATTGTTCTTTGTTTTGATGACAACCAGCAGTCGTTTCATGGCTTTTCATTCATTAGACTTTTAATTCCAGATTTTATTCGCCGAGGTGGGATTTGCAGTCGGATGTCCAGAGCAGTACCCCATCAGCGAACATCCCCACCTCTGACCTTATGATGGAAGGAAGGGCAGCACGGTAGCATTGTGGATAGCACAATCGCTTCACAGCTCCAGGGTCCCAGGTTCGATTCCGGCTTGGGTCACTGTCTGTGCGGAGTCTGCACATCCTCCCCGTGTGTGCGTGGGTTTCCTCCGGGTGCTCCGGTTTCCTCCCACAGTCCAAAGATGTGCAGGTTAGGTGGATTGGCCATGATAAATTGCCCCTTAGTGTCCAAAATTGTCCTTAGTGTTGGGTGGGGTTACTGGGTTATGGGGACAGGGTGGATGTGTTAACCTTGGGTAGGGTGCTCTTTCCAGGAGCCGGTGCAGACTCGATGGGCCGAATGGCCTCCTTCTGCACTGTAAATTCTATGATTCTATGAAGGTCATTCATGCATGCAGCCACCCCTCTAATGCTTTATTTCAACATCTAGATTTCTTTGATTACCTCCCTGGGAAGTGCTTAGGAATCTTTTTTCTGCTCTAAAGGTGCTATATAAATGCTAATTCTTGTTGTAATTATTATGTTTGTTAACAGTAAGAATGAGGTCAAGTGCTGTAGTGTAGCAACCTTTCTATTTTTCCAATGACTGAAGGGTCAGTCACATAAGGACACAAATTTAGGTTGGCAAGAGAACCAGGTTGACTCGAGTGAAGTAATTTTTACACGGTTGGTTAGAATTAGGAATGCACTGCCTGATAGGGTGTTGGGCACAGATTTAACAGTAGCCTCAAATGGGGGTTGGATAAAAATATAAAGGAGAGAAGGCTGCAGGGATAAGAATCATTATTGTCACAAGTAGGCTTACATTAACACTGCAATGAAGTTACTGTGAAAAGCCCCTAGTCGCCCTGTTCGGGTCACAGAGGGAGAATTCAGAATGTCCAATTCACCTAACAGCACGTCTTTCAGGACTTGTGGGAGGAGCCCGGAGCACCCGGAGGAAACCCACGCAGACACGGGGGGGACGTGCAGACTCCGCACAGACTGCACATTATAGGAAGGATGTGATTGTACTGGAGGGGGTGCAGAGGCGATTCACCAGGATGTTGCCTGGGATGGAACATTTCAGTTATAAAAAGAGGTTGGATAGGCTGGGGTTGGTTTCTCTGGAGCAGAGAAGACTGAGGGGCGATCTGATCGAGGTGGACAAGATTATGGACAGGGTGGATAGGGAGCAGTTGTTCTCTTAGTTGAAGGGTCGGCTACGAGGGGGACACAAGTTCAAGGTGAGGGGTAGCAGGTTTAGTGGGGATTTGAGGAAAAACCTTTTTACCCAGAGGGTGGGGACGGTCTGGAACGCACTGCCTGGGAGGGTGGTAGAGGTGAGTTGCCTCACATCCTTTAAAAAGTACCTGGATGAGCACTTGGCACGTCACAACATTCGAGGCTATGGGCCAAGTGCTGGCCAATGGGATTAGGTGGGCAGGTCAGGGCCTTTCACATGTTGGTGCAGACTCAATGGGCCGAAGGGCCTCTTCTGCGCTGTAGTGAGAAATGGGAATGTTTTATAAACCAGCAGGGGGGCCACCAGTAAGAAGGGAAAATGAGAACATGAGAATTAACTAGCCGTAAATCTAAAAACAGATTGTTAGAGCTTTTATAAGTGTATAAAAAGGAAGAGAGTAGCTAAAGTAAACATTGACCCCTTAGAAGCAGAGAAGGAGAAATTATCATGTGGAATACAGAAATAGCAGAAGCATCGAACAAATATTTTGTGTCAGTCCTGACAGTGGAAGACCCAATTTTGTACGAGAAATATGGTAAACTAGGGGTTAAAATGAGTGAGGAAATAAAGCAAATCGGCAGAGAAAAATATTGACAAAAGCTGTGGGCAGAAATCTGACTAATCTGCAGGATTTACATCCAAGGGTTCTAAATGAGATAGCTGCAGAAATAATGGATGTGCTGGCTATGATTACCCCTAATTTCTGAGCTTTGGGAACTGTCCCATTGGATTAGGAGTTGACAATGTTTCACCTTTTCTCAAGAAAGGAGGGAGAGAGAAAGCAGTGAACTGCAGACAGGTTCAACTAATAAAAATTTTTGGGAAAATGCTGGAATCTTTTATTAAGCACCTATTAACAATGAACTTCAAAAAGCATTGTGTGGTTAGAACAAATCAACATAGTTTTAATGAGGGGCAATCTGTTTGACAAATTTATTTTCATTTTTTGACCATGTAACTAGCAGGGTAGATACAGGTGAACCAGTAGATGTCATATACCTGGATTTCCAAAAGGCATTCGATAAGGTACCACACCAAAGGTTAATAGGCAAGATAAGGGCATACGGAGTTGGGGGTAGTATTTTAGCAAGGATAGAGGATTGGTTAGTGGATCGAAAGCAGAGAGTTGCCCTAAACAAGGCTTTTTCAAGTTAGCAGGCACTGTGAATAGTGGATTGCTGCAAGGATCAGTGCCGGGGCCTCAGCTATTTACAATATTTATTACTGACTCAGATGAAGAGATAGAGAGTAATGTTTTAAAGTTTGCTGATGGTACCAAGCTGGGTGGAAAGGTAAGCTGTGGGAAGGACACACACAGGCTTCAAACAGATATAAACAGGCTAAGTGAGAGGGTAAGAAGATGGCAGGTAGAGCATCATGTAGAGAAGTGTGAAGTTGTTCACTTTGGTTAGAAGAATGGCAAAGCAGAATATTTTTTAAAGGTGTAAAACTTGTAAGTGTTGATGTTCAGAGAGGCCTGGCTCTGCTCAGAGATGGAGCACTGAACGTTAGCATGTAGGTACAGCGAGTAATTAGGAAGCAAATATCATGTTGGCCTTTATTGAAAGGGGATTGGAGTCCAGGAATGAAAAAGTCTTGTTCTAATTGTCCAGGGTGTTGGTGAGACCACATTTGGAATAGTGTCGGCAACTTTGGTCTCCACATTAATGAAAGGATAAAATTATATTGGAACTCATTGAAACATACACCGGGCGGGATTCTCTGACCCCCTGCTGGGTTGGAGAATCGCCAAGGGGGCGGCGTGAATCCCGCCCCGCCGCTCCAACGCCAGCTGGCGAATTATCCGCCGCCGGGTTTTGGGCGGGGACGGGATCACACCACGCCGGTCGTGGGCCGTTGGCAGTGCCCCCCCCCCCGGCGATTCTCCGGGCCCCGATGAGCCGAGTGGCCGCCTGTGTTCGGCCGTCTCCCGCCGGAGTGAAATATACAAGGTGCATACCAGCGGGACCTGGCTCTGAGGGCAACCTCGGGGCGGGGCGAGGGGGATCCTGTACCATGGTGGCACTCTTTCCCTCCGCCATGGCTGGCGCAGAGAAGAAACCCCCTGCACATTCATTGGGATCACGGCAGCGGTTCTGCACATGCGCCAGAACATGCTGGCGCTCCCGCGCATGCGTCGACTCGCGCCTGCCGGCAGAGGGCCTTCGCCCCCGGTTGGCACGGCGCCAACCACTCCAGCGCCAGCCTAACCCCCGAAGTGAGGAAGATTCCACAACTTCCGGGCGGCCTGACGCTGGAGTGGTTCACGCCACTCTTTGGCGCCGGTACGGCCCGCCCGCCGGTTGGAGGATAATCCCCGGCCACGGTTCTGAAGGGGTTTGTTATTGTTTCTCACTGGTCGGGGAATCTAAAACATGGGGGGGGTGGGGAGAGACAGTTTAGGATGAGGGGCCAATCATTTTGGCTTTAGTCCCTGTGGTGTAGGTACAGCTACAGAACAATGTTCCAGGATTTTGACCTGGCAACAGTGAAGGACACCAATATTTCCAAGTCAGGACGGCGAGTGCTTTGGAGGAAACCCACAAGCGGTGGTGTTCTCATGGCATTTTTTTAAAAATTCTTGAACTGACTGGCTTGTGAGCCCATTTTAGGAGTAACACTAATCAGACCAGGTAAGGATGGCAGATTTCCTTCTCTGGAAGGCATTAGTGAACCCAATGGGTTTTTACAACAATCCACTGTGGTTTTGTGGTCATTAAGTATTAGACTTTTAATTCCAGATTTTATTGAATTGGTGGGATTTGAACTCAGGTCTCCAGATCATTACTACTCTGTGACAATGCCCACTGTGCCACCAACCTCCCTGCTGTCTGCTGCTCTTTTCCTTCTCGGTGGTAGTGCAGGGCCCCGTATCGGCAGTCGCTGATGGAGCACTGCTGGGCCCTGCTGGCCCCTTTAAAAATGGAGAATCATTACGGACTTTCGAGAAAAAAGTCCGGAGTGATTCGCGCCCGTTTTCCCACGGGCGTGGGACATAGCCCCATCATTGGAGAATCCTACTCCTGATTTCCTTTACTTAGAGACTTCTTTACATGTGAAACTGCTAGAGAAATGGACATGCCTGTCTTAAAATAACTCCCTCAGATGGTGGAAATAAGTTTCTAAGAGGTGACCTATAGTCAGTTTGCAGAGTTATAGCCGCTTCCATAATGCCAGAGACAGAGGTGTACTGAGATTGTCACTGGACTAGTTAGTCATCCACAAACCCAGGTTAATGGTCTGAGGACCCAGGTTCAAATGGCAAATGACAAATTGAATTCAATTTAAAAATATCCAACATTGTCGATTGTTGTAAACCCCATCTGGTTCACTAATGTCCTTTAGAGAAGGAAATCTGCCGTCCTTACCCGGTCTGACCTACATGTGACTCCAGACCCACAGCAACATGGTTGACTCTGAAATGGCCTGGGATGGGAAATAAGTGCTGGCTCTGCCAACGACGCCCACATCCGATGAATGAACAAAACATTTCAATTTAACGATCCAGCATTGTACATGATTAGTTGACATATCCCCACCTCTATATGGGAGGAAAGGAGTCATTATCAGTCCTCTCACTGTGATTGCAGCAACAGTGGTTGTGGTTGGAACAGTTTGTGGTCATTATATAGTGTATTCTGTCGGAATGCTGGCATGTCTAAGTATGCACTTAAATATGATTTTTCCTTTAGGATATTGGTGTCAGTGTGTCAATAATCTTTTTAATACTGTTGGTGTCATTCTGCTCCATTTCTTTCACTATCTATTTCTGAGTAACTTCCTCCATCTGCACCACTGTTTTCCCCCCTCCCCTTTCCTGCAGCTCCTCCCCCCTTTCCTGCAGCTCCTCCCCCCTTTCCTGCAGCTCCTCCCCCCTTTCCTGCAGCTCCTCCCCCCTTTCCTGCAGCCCTCCCCCCCCTTTCCTGCAGCCCCTCCCCCCCTTTCCTGCAGCCCCTCCCCCCCTTTCCTGCAGCCCCTCCCCCTTTCCTGCAGCCCCTCCCCCCTTTCCTGCAGCCCCTCCCCCCCCTTTCCTGCAGCTCCTCCCCCCTTTCCTGCAGCTCCTCCCCCTTTCCTGCAGCTCCTCCCCCCCCCTTTCCTGCAGCTCCCTCCCCCCCTTTCCTGCAGCCCTC